>NW_026000016.1:30779311-30784634 GCF_001458135.2 Marmota marmota marmota | reverse complement strand
AAAAAAAAAAAAAAAAAAGAAGAAGAAGAAAAGAAAAACAAAGAACATAATCAAAGACCCCATCTTTCCCCCTCTAATCCAGTTACCACTTGAATTAGAAAACTAAGAAATTTTCATTAGTGAGAAGAGAAACTTAATTCACCCTTGGATAAATTAGAACTGTAAACAAAAAGTGAAACTTAACAAAGGAAGATTTTTAAAACTTTGTGTTTTAAAAATATAGCCAGGGAGGAAAGTTTAGCTGTTTACAACATTTTAAAATTGAAATTAATAAGGAGAATATCTATGTATCTATATATCAAATATATATCTACACTGGGAGCTATCACTTAACAAAGACTTTTCACTCCTGTTTCTTTTTTTTCCTTACAACAGTCGTGTGTAGCACATACAAGCTATGTATTATAATTATCATCATCATCCCCATATTTTAGATCACAAAACTGAGGTCCAAAGAAGTTATTCAGTTTTTATGTTGCAAAGCCCAGACCTGCTTTTATTATTTTCTGCAATAGTGGAGGCTGAACCCAGGGCCTTGCACATCTTAGGTAAATGCTCAGCCACTGAGCAACATTCCTAGCCTTTCTAGATTTTTCTTTTTCTTTTCTTTTTTTTTTAGGTGAGGGCTGGGGGTGGGGGTGGGGAGGTCTTGCTAAATTACCCAGGCTGACTTCAAACCTGTGTTCCACCTGCCTCAGTCTCTTACTATGCCCAGTTTTTTTTTGTTTGTTTGTTTTGATTCTACATCTTTAGCACTCCTAATCTCAAACTGTTTCCTATAAATCATGCATCCTCTTAGGAGGACACACAAGTAGTACAGAAAAAGCATTCACCAGTATGCATGTTTGTCTATTAACAATAGTCTTGTTTTAGGAAATTGTAACGAAGCAGTTCCCAAAAACTTTCTATCCTGCTCTACTTTCATTACTTGGGAAATAGTCACCTTTTAATGCCTACAATATGCCAGGATCTGTCTCAGTTTTCTGGTATCAACACTTGCAATACCAAGGATTTGAGACACAGAAAGGAAGCCCCATGGTCTCAATTTCCCTTCTCTATCATGGATTTCACTCAGAAAAGTTTCCTAAGGCTCTATGTTGTTGCCTTTTTCTTCCCCAAGTTTCACAGTCATACAACCAGAGAATAATTCTAGAAATCTATGCCAAGGGACAGAGAGGTCTAAGAATAAGCAAAAACATTCTCCATAAAATAGAAGCAACAGCAATCCAAGGAGAATTTAAATTATTTTAAAACAACCATCAATGCGCTGAATTTTTTCAGGATCTCCTCCTTAATTAAAAAAAAAAATCTATGATCAACTCAGGTAATGCAACAGCTTTATAAACATAAGTGTTTGCTTCAGAATCATTCTATATCACCTCTCTAATCTTTCTAGAATGCAGAAGAAGATTTTGTAGCATAGTGCCAGGTGCTCTTGAGCCTGGTTATGTTGCTAAGGAGATCTTGGAAGGAAACATAGCCACGTTTTGTTTCCTCTATTAGCAAAAAATGATTAAATGAGACAATATTAGTTTTAATGGGCTTCTTCTGTGGTCAGAGCTGTCCAGTACTGTCCAAGTTGTGTCCCACCATTGGCCTCATTTCCATCGATTGAGCAGTTAGACCTATTCAATTATTCAATCCCAATCAATATTTTGAGATGTACAGAAAGTAAATGTAAACATTTTGTTTATTTTTAACAGACTTAATTCATGTGCTCTCTCTGGGGGACAAAGTTACATATTCATAAATAAACCATGTAGTATTACAAAGAAAGTGTTCCTGTCCCTGTGATTCTGGCTCTTATTTAGTCAGCTCCAATATTCAGCAACACTACCCACAGTATAGACAGGCCACTCTCCAATGCCCCCTGGGGTGATGCCTCCCTCAAACCACTATCCAATCAATATCCCCTCTGGGTGAAGTCTCCCTCAAGGGCCACCAGACAGAATCAATGGCTTCTTCCTCTGTGTCCCATAAAGCTTTGCAGTAACTGGTCTAACTGGTTTATGTCAAGGTTCTTGAACTTGGGTCCCTCTTTCACTTAGTAAACCTGTGAGACCCTTCAATCATTCTTGCTGTGCTTAGTACTATAACCTACCAGATAAATTGTTGATTTGGGGCAAAAATGATTTATACTCATGCAGTTTGAGTTTTATTGTTGTTGTTTGTTTGTTTTGTAAATGAGCTTCAATGTGTCCCTGAAGAAATTCTCTCAACATTTTAATGTGGTTAATGTTTACACTTTGATAATTCACCACTTGCTAAATAAAACTTATTTCCACTTACAAAGAAAGGAGTGTTGTTATCATTGAATACCTTCCCCTCCCTGTGGAGAAGAAGAATATGATACCTACATTTTTCAGTATTCACATTTTTCTTGACATAGCATTGCACAGTGATGACAGAACCCTGCAATTCCCCATCTCTGCTATGCATGAGTGAACCTCTAGAACAATTATTCAATGTCCTCAGTCCATAATATCATACTCCTAAGTAAATCAATACGCTTAGGTGGCCTTGACAGGTCTCAATTAACTTAGTGATGTATTTGAGAACTCACATTTCTGGGTCTTGGGTCTCCACTCCATCTGAGAATGAAAAGAACAGGAAGGACTAACAGGTAACCCGAATGTTTCTATTAATGAGTAACCTTTCTAGATCATATAACTCATCCCAAATATGATGCTTCTAAGGAGGTAAAGAGTACTTTTCACTTTGAAATGTATACTCTCAAGTTCAAGTCAAACTGAGTTTTAAGATAAGGGCCAAAATAAAGTCTCTGAAATTCCCCTGTCTTACTGAAGAGAAGTGAGATGTAGCAGAAAGAACAGATGAGAAGTGATGGCTTTCCTGGGTCACCTGTGTCCTGGAGCCAGCCGTCTCATCTCACGGGGCTTCAGGAAATGGAACTCAGTGGCTCTCAGAGTGTGGGTACCAGACCTGTAGAATCTGCAATGAACTAGAAGCTACTTAGAAATGCCAATGCTGGAGTGAGAATGTGGCTCAGTGGTAGTGACAGCCTAGGAAGCACAAGGTCCTGGGTTTAGTTCCTAGCACTGCAAATAAATAAATAAATAAATAAATATTTTTAAAAATTGCAAATCCTAGGTCTTTCCCCCAGACCAAGTGAATCAGAAACTCTTAGGAATAGAGCCGAGCAACTGTGTTTTAACAGGCCTCTTCTGAAGCTTCTGAGGCACATGGAAGTGCAAGAACCATTGGCTAGAGGAGAACATCTCTGCAGAGCTCTTTTGCTCTAAAACTCTACAGTTTCATTATCAGGAACAGAATCTGCATTAAACACAAAATCTCAGAATTCACTTTGATATTCACTTATTGTCTCATACATTTTTTTTAACTTCATGTTTCAACACATGTAGTCTTATGAATAAAATCATACAAGAAACATCAAAACAACTAGTATGGCAATATGTAAATCAATGGATGTGTAACTGATGTGATTCTGAAATCTGTATACGGGGTAAAAATGGGAGTTCATAACCCACTTGAATCAAAGTGTGAAATATGATATATCAAGAACTATGTAATGTTTTGAACAACAAACAATAAAAATTAAAAAAAAAAAAAGAAACATCAAAACAAACCAAACAGCTACCGGTTAATTCACAAATAGCAATGTGGTCTTAAAATTCTAGAAAATTCTATACTCAGTTCTTTTTTTAATGTGTGCACATTTGATTCACTCAACTGTACTATTTACAATTTCCAAGTAAAAAGCCTTAACATTATAGTGGCTAAAAGAGCTGGAAAGAGTGGTTTATTGTGCTGTGTATGGGTCTACCATTTGCCAGCTGGTGGGCAGTTGGGCTAGTAGATCAACCTCTCCTAGTCTCATTTTTGTAATTTTTTAAAAAAACAATAGGAGTCTAACCTCATACTCTTGCTAAGGAGATTAAATGAAATGGTCTATATATCAGTGGTTTCCATCTTTGAAAAATCCCAATCCCCAGGCCTAGTCCTAGCCAATTATTTCATAATCTCTGGCATCAGGAGTTTTTAAAGTTCCCCAGATAAATTCAATATGCAGCTAATGTTGAAACTGAGAACCACTGGAAAGTGGCTGAGTGCAGGGCCCATAATTATCATTTTACCATTAGTGAACCATATAAAGAAAACTTGGGTTAAAGTATAAACTGGGCTATCAGATGGCTTCGTATTAATTCTGGCTGTACAGAGTGTTGGCTGTGTGATCTCCAGAAAGTACCTGAATTCCTAGGTATTGGTTTTATCATTTGTTAAGAAAGACAATTAGCAAAAGAAAAAGGACAAAAAAAAATCTGCTTACTTCATAAAGTTGTTTAAATACAAATCTGCAATTTTAATCCAAGCCTACTATGAAGTAGAAACATGTGAAGAAAAATTATTCTTCACATAGAGCCCATAGAAATTATTTTCTGCCCACAGAAATGTCAGTGGCCCGTGTTAGATGGTGTCACTAAATACAACTGACTCCTGGGCCTTGACTAGTATGCACTGACTTGTTGTTGTTGTTGTTGTTGAGACCATATGAACGCCTCAAAGCCCAACAGCAATCACAAGATCAGTTAACCTAGCTCCACATTGGAACTGCCTCCAGACTTTCTAAATCTATGGATTCCAAATTCAGTAAGTCAGAATCTTTGAGGTGGTTCCCTACAGTGGTAGTTCTGGGGTGAGGGCCACTGGTAATTCTACACTGCAGCCAATGTTGAAAGACAAAAGAAAAAGGTGATGTGAACCATTAAGGGAAGGTGAGAACCATCTGTGGGCCTCGGATTTTGTAGTGACATCATTCAAGGAGCAAAATTTTCTTGGAATAATCAGTTAATGAAATTTAACTAAAATAAGCTGAAGAAGCATCTAGAAGAACAAGGTGAGCCATAAACATTTTAATTAGTGAAGTGTTATAATAGTATGTTTATGTATATGTATAGAAATATATGTGTGTGTGTGTGTTTGTGTGTGTGTGTGTTTGTATTTCCCCCCAGTACTAGGAATTAAATTCAGGGCCATGTGCGCAAGTGCTCTACCATGGCTATATCCCTAGCTTTTTTTCTTTAAAATATAGTTTGAGATAAGGTCTTACTATGCTGGCCAGGCTGGCTTTGAACTTGTCATCCTCTTGCCTGAACTACCAGAGTAGCTGGGATTATAGGCATATGCCACTGTGGCCCAGCTAAACAGTATACTAAACATTGTGCTTCAGAGTAAAAAACCCATGTGAAGTGATTAAAAAAAAATGGTATCATTCACAATAGCTAAACTGTGGAACCAACCTAGATACCTTTCAACAGATGAACAGACAAAAAAAAAAAAAAAA
>NW_026000016.1:30706057-30779305 GCF_001458135.2 Marmota marmota marmota | reverse complement strand
AAAAAAAAAAAAAAAAAAAAAAAAAAAAAAAAAAAAAAAATAGCACAAGGGGAGGCCTTTTCTGTTCAATTTTGGACTAGAGAGATTTCTAAGCCCTGCAAAGGGAAGTGTTTAACATTAAAAAAAGAAGGAGGAGGAGGAGGAGGAGAAGGAGAAAAAGAAACAGTAACCCTGTCTTAGATGATTGTGGAGAAGTAATGCTTTGTACATAAACGACAGTTACTAAAAAATTATCAATAACTTAAAAACTCAATAACTTTTACTTACAGTATTTCCCTTATTTCTAAATAATACCCCTGTATTAAAAAGCCTGATATTCATTTTTTATTTTACTTTTTTTTTTTTTTTTGGTGCTGCAGGGGTTTGAACCCAGGGCCTTATGCATGCTAGGCAAACAATCTACCAACTGAGCTATATCCCCAGCCCAGGCCTGATTTTTATTTGAGTGGCTTTAAATTTACCACACCATATTTATCAAAATGGGGGTTCATAGATATTAACATTCTTCGATTTCCCACCTTCTGAATTTCACTATTTCATTGGATTGTCAATTTTTTTTTTCTTTAATGATATAAGAGATTGATTCCTAAATATAACTGGAGTCATCACAGTTCCCAGCCTGTTGTCCTCTTTATTCTTTCACACCCCAGTTCCCATATGGGGAGACTACCCAACATAATGGGAAAGCATTGGACATAAAAACAGAATAGTGTCTACACAGAGGGATCATTATTAGAGAATTGAAAGCTCTTTGGGAATCAATATAATTTATAATTATTTCTTTATACCTGTTCACAACCCAATATCATCATATTTATATTATACACACACCCACACACACACACCCCCCCTCAGGATATAATCCAATCCCCATAGGCCCTCCCAACACCATGCCCTTACGCCACTCCCATCCCTACCTACATACTCTTTTCATATAGAAACTCCAAAGAGCATTCCCTTTCTGGAGGCATCTCTTATCCTGACATTATTTTGCATTCTTATATCCATTAGTGAACAATTTCATTTCTCTCATTAAATTGTGAGCTAGCTACTTGAAGGCAGGAACCTGTCTTATCCCTGAATGCTTGGAACGTAACTAAGGGTTCCACAGAGAGTAGACAGATGCTCAGTAGCTGTTTATTGAAGAAGTGAATGCATATAAGCAAGCACTCAGGGCCTTCTGAGCTTTGAACTTTTGATTATGAGAAAGATTTATGCAACCCTTTCAGTTATCAGAAAAATACCACTCTTTTGAACATGGGTGCTTGGTATAAACTTGTCAGCTTTCTAAGTCCTATTGTTTCTGACCATAAATCATCTCTACAGTCTTTTCTTCCCCCATCTTTATATTCTTAAAAGTTCCAACTGCCAGAATCTCCTAACCAGTGTTTTCCTTAGTTGTCCTCCATCTTTCTATTTTTTTCTAATTCATCCCATCTGATCTTCTCAAGGACTTTTCCTGTATTTTTCCACTGCTATAGAACAAAATCAAGATATTTGGAACCAGAAATTCAAGTCTGCTCACCATCTGACCCAAAGCCTCTTTCCTAGTTTATTTTTTCATAATTCTGCTTCAAACAGCCTGGTATAATAATCCCCAGTTAATCTGAACATGTTGAATATATTCCTAGTTCCAGGACTGTTGCTCCAGGTATTCTCATCATCTTGTAGGTGAAATCCATTCAGTCCTAATTCTCCTCATAGATGTGATATGTCTTTCACAAAGCAGGTGAGAGCCTTCTAGAAGGACATGGCCAGTTCTACTTGAGACACTGGAGGAAGGAGATGGGTTTTCTGAGTTACGTCTCTAAAGGCAATTGGGGGAGGAACCATTCACGTGGCAAGTAAGCTAGCCTTTAATTACAAAAGAGAAGAATAGGATCAGATTTCCCCAGTGCAATATATGTTCCATGAAGGCAGCAACCAGCTAGTTTATCTTGGTCATCCCCATAACATCTCTCAGAATGCCTTGTGTACAACAGTTGACCGATAAATATTTGTTTAATGAGGATTTATCCACTATGATCTACCTCCCTCCAAACCGTTAATATGATACCTTGCATACAGTAGGTACTCAATAAATGTCAATCAAAGGAACAAAACACTTCTTAAATTTTCCATCCTTTGCTAAAGTGCAAAAGCAGGGAGAAGAACACTGTAAGATTTCAGTTGCTAAAACAAATTCTTACGAAGGAAATAATAATTAATACAAAATATGTTTATTTTGTTTACACATCAAAAATAAACTGTATATAGAAACTAGTGAAAATGTTGTATTCATATCGCCCTCTGGTGTCGGACTCTCCCAGACAATTAAAAAAAACCCTCAAGCTTAAAAGTTTTAGGAGGATTTTTACCTCTAAAAACAGAGCATCCCGCTTTCCATGATAAATACAAAATGAGCATTGGGTGAGAAGCATGGTGTCTTTCAAATTTGCTTCAGTTGTTAAGAATTGAATTCTTAACTCCAAGAAGGTATGGAGCCTCCAATACATTTGCTTAATGGAGCGAATTCTTCCTTCTGTCGAAGTCGCTGCCTCACCATGAGAGCCATTAGAGACCAATGGCATGAGGCTGCTAGTTGTGCTTCAGGCTTTGTGTATAAAAGGTGTGCTTTAAACCCAGGAAGACACAACGTTGCAACAGTAGCATAGCATGAAAAAATATTCCTTTCCCAGACTTCCTGAGCTAAGGTATTGAGTAGGTAAAGCACAAAAGTTAACAACACAGGAGCAATCTCTTCATTTGCCACTAGAGGTAGAATGGTATGCCATTGTAGCTGAAATAAAAGCATATGGCATCTTCAAAGTGACTGTTGGTACAGCAGAGAGAACCCTGAAATACACATCTTAGAAATAAAACTATATTTCTATGGCATAGTAGTAAAAAATTTCCCTTAGATGAAAACTAACAACTTGCTAGTCTTCAGGGTAATTTACAGAATTACTAAAACTTTTCCAAAAATGAAGAGCATTTTCTAAGGAAGTATTAGACCCCAAAACACAAACTAGAAACTAGATTCTGGTGTGGTTCCTTTTAAGAGTTTTGCTGTTGTTACTGTTGGTTTGCTTGTTTATCAAGCTGCTGGCCACTTAGTGCTCAATCATCCCTCATTATCACTGTCACTGTTATCATCATGACCAATGTTGATAAATATCATGAGTTTACAATATGCTATTTTATATCATTTAACTCCTCTGATCCTCACAATAATTTTAATGATATTACAATCTTATTGATTAGGAAACTAAGGCTTAATAACTTACTACAACTTCCACTGTGGGTAATTCACAGACATAGTTCTATCCCTGTCCATGGGACACTTAGCTTTTGCTCTTAATCATCATATTTACTGCCATTGGGAACCAGATCTTCCATAATTTGAGATTCCCTTGAACATGGCACCACATAGAGTGTAGTTCTGCTTTTTTCCCTCTTTTCATCTAAGTGATGAACAGAAAGGGGTTGATAGGAAAGTTTGAAAGGGTTAAGTGCTTTAAGAGAACAAAGCTAAAGAGATCAATCTCAGATGGATAAGGAACCATGAGGGAGTTAGAAGTACATTGTCTGCTAGAAGTCTCTCCTATTTTGCACTGAACGAATGGCAATAAAATAAAGAGTACTCAACTTTGGGGTGTCAAATCGATGTATTTATCTATACTATATTTGGCCAGTATTTATCACATTGTTGTTAGCACCAGAGTAGGTGCTAAACAAAATATTTACATAAAAGGTAAGTGTAAGTGCATATCCTTTCCTTAGAAAGTAAACATCGAACATTGCCTGTACAACCTTCATAGGGAAACTCACTTGATGTTTTAATCACATCTCTCATCTGAGTCTGGTACTGCACTCTTGGGCACATACATGCCCATGCACACACATGCATCTCTGTACACACTCCTTAAAGCAAACGTTCGACAATGCCAAGAGTGTACAGACTTTAGGCAAAGACTTTCAAAATGCACACCAAGATAAAGAAAAAAACTGAGTTTAAGAAATGTGCATACATAGGACTTATAGAGGTTATTTCTATATCTTACCATCTTCATTCCTGGCAATGCATGCTGTGTTACCTATGAGCAGTCTCTTTTTGGCTACAAATGTGTCCCATCTTCCATCTGTTCTTCTAGCAAGATTGCTGGCCTACTGCCACTGTAGCTACATCAGCCTTCATGATGTCATTTGACTAGATTTTCCCTGGTACCCATTTGTTTTGCTCTCCAGGTGAGAGCAGATATATATATATATATTTATATATTTATATATTTATATATATATATTTTCCCCCTCTAGTTCTCTAAGCAGGTTTTAATTTCAGTTCCCTATTAGAAAATGTCTATGTTTCCGCTCTATTTACCAAAACTTGCTGTCTGCTTTGCTGAAAACAGACTCAAAAGTTTTTTGAGTCTGAAAACAGACTCAAAAGTTCCTCAGAAACTGCTAGTTGAGCCTTCAGAAAATCAATACAGGGTCTCCATTCTCCTTTTATGATGGGTTGTGAATCAGAAATACAACACTTCCTGAATTTTCCTATATTCTTTTTAGTTTTGCTTTTCCTTCCTTCACTTACTTAATAAATATCCTGTATGCTCTATTCCAGATAACATGCTACGCCTGGGATTTTACCACTGAGCCACATGCCCAGCCCTTTGTATATTTTATTTAGAAACAGGGTCTTGCTAAGTTGCTTAGGGCCTTGCTAAGTTGATGAGACTGACTTTGAACTTGTGATCCTCCTGCCTCATCTTCCCAAGCAGCTGGGAGGCTGTACTACCATGCCCGGTGAAATTATCTAATTATCTTAATAACATATTTAAAATAGGTATTATGGTGCTGATGACTCCCATTTTATGAAGAAATGCAAAGAAAAAAATAAAGCTCAGACACTGACTTATCCAATCAGGAAGTGACAACATGGTGTTTGACCCAGGACTATCTGTTTGACCCAGGCCCAGAGGCTGTGCTCTTTCTACCATACCAGATGCTTCTCCTGGAAAGCAAGCTTAACCTAGACTGATAAAAAGAAAAACAATACCAAACTGATAGAACATTTATAGGCAAAATACCCTAATTGGTAAAATGTTAATTTCCTCTGCAGAGTTTTAAGTCCCAAACAGGATGGCATCCATGAAGCTGCAAATTGCAGAAGTTATCAAAGCTAAATTATAAAAGAATTTATCACTTAAAGTTCTTAATTTTCATAGCAATTTTTCTTGCCTAAGGATAGAATAAAAGTTGTATCAGACTTGAACGTGCACAAACTTCATTTTCAAAGGTATCACTTGAAACATTATATCACTTTAAAAAATTTTCTATAGCTTATCATTGTGTAAATAGATATAATCTATAAACTTCTGATAAAATAATAAAATTTCCACTGGTCCTTCATTCTCTAACTTGGAGAACATAGATAGCTGTCAAAATCTAAGTAAGCAGGAACTGGCCCCTAAGTCCAAAAACTGTCTCTTCATCAAATTAATGAAGAACATGTACATATGATAGCATGCATTCCCCCACTCCACACACACTCTTTTGCTTTGTTCTATATTATATCTGTTTGCATAAAATTTTGACTATTTTCCTTGAAACAGACTAGTTTAACTTAATTGTTTTCTTCAACATGTTCAAAAGACCTTAGGATATTACCAGTAATTATCAGTATGACTTAGCAAAGGAAATCCCATTGAAGAACCCATAAAACAGACTAAATGGATTTGATAGATTTTGAATTCTAAACTGTATTATACTAATTTCCAGCACAAACATATCACTTGAAAGCTTCCAAAATGCTTGTAAACCACATGATCTCATTTAGTCCTGTTACGTATTTGCAAGATAAATGATGCTAGTTTTCCAGTGTTATGGATTCTGAAACTAGGATTCTGAGAGGTTATTTAAATTGTGTGAGAAGGTATCCATAAGTGGCAGAGACAAATTTTACAGTTGTTACCCCTGCCCATCAAGCTTCCTCTGTGTCCTAACTACCCCTTCATTCTTCTATCTTTGTGGCAATGCCATGTGATTAAAGGGATGCCAGGGTTGGGCTGGGGATGTATCTCAGTGGTAGAGCATTTACCTAGCATGCACAAGGCCCTGGGTTCAATCTCCAGCACAACAAAGATAAAAAGATGAAGGCCAGAGTTAAACACATCACTTTGTCACAGGTGCTGGGGTCTCATATAGTCATCTACTCTGTTCCTGCATCCAGCTCCTTTATATCATCATGTCAATGTGAAAATGAAAGTGTTGAAACCCTCCTCCCTCCCCCACCCTCAGCAACATGGCTTTTTGCTGATTCCTCCAGATGTCCCCTGATAAAGGAATGTTAGAGACCAGGAGATATGGAATGCAATCATTGCACTTCCTTCCAAGCTTGATAGTATGATTTTATCAAATGAACTATAATTACCGAACTACCAAAATACCTATGGATACTCTCTATGTAACACTGTTCTACCATTAACAAATAGTGTGGCCTTGGGCAAATCATTCACTCTTCTTAAGCCTTGGTCCTCCAGGGAAGGAAGTGGATCAATGTATACAGACTCTATTCAAATCCCCAAATATCTATGGAAATGGTACAATTCAAAGAACATGAGTGCTCATGAGGCCAAAATATGATTAACAAATAGAATCCAATAAAATATTCACCCTTGTTTTGTATATAATGTTGCTTATTTTATCAATCCCACTGTGTTCAGTTTCTTGCAACTCAACTAGAAAGGAGAATGTAATAAAGTAATAGTAGTTCTGTGATGTTGCTAACAGGTACTCTGAATAATAAATAACTCTGCAATAGAGTTAATACTTCAAAAAAAACTTAAGTATGTCTGTTTGGATAGGACTGTATTGTGGTGTAATTACTGATTTACAAATATGGTTTGAAAAAGAAGAGACTTTGGCTGAGGATATGGCTTAGTGGCAAAATGCTTGTCTAGCATGTATGAAGCTTTGGGTTCAATCCTCAGTCCCAGAAGAGAAAAGGGGAAAAAAAGCTGAAATTTATCATAAGTGATAGAGTCCCATTTCACTTGACCAATACCTGTGCAAAACAATTTACAAGTATACTTCTTTTTTTTTTTTTTTGATATGGAGGATTGAACTCAAGGGCACTTAACCAGTGAACCACTTCCCCAGTCCATTTTACTTTTTGTTTTGAGATAGGATCTCACTGAGCTTTTTCTTCTTCTTCTTCTTCTTTCTTCTTCTTTCTTCTTCTTTCTTTCTTCTTTCTTCTTTCTTCTTTCTTCTTCCTTCTTCTTCTTCTTTTTTTTTTTTTTCCATACTGGGGATTGAACCCAGGGGCACTTAACCTGAGAGTCACATCCCCAACCCTTTTTATATATATTTTTTATTTAAAGTCAGGGCTCAGGCCTTGCTAAATCACTGAGGCTGTCTTTGAACTCATAATCCTTCAGCTTCAGCCTCCCATGGCACTGGGATTACAGGCATGTGCAATCACGTGCCCAGCTCACTAAAGCTTCTTAGGGCCTTGCTAAATCACGGAGGCTGGCATTGAACTTGTGGATCCTCCAGCCTCAGGTTTCTGTGTTGCTGGGATTACAGATGTGTGCCACCACACCCAGCTCACATGTACTTTTTAATCTATATTACCTGAAAGGACAGAAATGGCTAGTTTGTGGCCCCAGAATACTCAATTAATCTGAGTGGGGCCCCATTTTTTAACCAGTATTAACAGAATAAGGAAAACATACAAGAGAATCAAATGTTATCCCTAATACACAAGCAAATGCTTTGCCAGTAATTTCAAAGAACTTAAAACATGGCCTTGCTAAACTTTTTTTTTTTTATTATCAGTACTAAACCAAGAGTCTGAATATTAATAGAACTATTTATACAGACTGTTTCTACCTTAATGCAAATGTTTCAAATTTCTACTGCAATTTGCTCTATCTAAACATGCAGAATCCTCTAAGTTTTTCTTTACATTTGCTCAAAGTATGTGAGTTAGTTCATGAATTTTTTGCCAATTGACAAAAATTATTATTACTTATGGGGAATATAAGTTGTCTCTGTACTTATAAAGAGAGTAGATTTAGAAGGATGTTGTAGGGTCAGCCAAGTTGTGCAAACTCACTTTAATCGAGAGCTCTAATTTTGGCGGGTGATACGAAAAGTGGCAAGGACAGCAAGTCCATAACTGAGTGAAGTGGGCCCTGCAAACTAGAAATAATCATGAGACGTGGTCCATGAGTATGGCCTGCTGGGTGCACCACCTGTCCTTGCAGACGGGGACAGAACAGGACAGCAACCCATCCAGTTATATTTATGCTTATGTGGTGGCAATCTTCATTGCCTATTTTCGACATAGGAAGGCAGCACCTGCTTAAATCAAATCACTCATCCATCCCTTTTAGTTTTTAACAGGTCCAGCTCTTTATTCCTGTCCAACCTGTTTCTGGCACTCTAAGGAGCCGGGAAGGCAGGCAAGAGACCCTGGCAGCAAATTGTTTGCAGGGGACATGCAGAGCAAAGGTGTCTAAATATCTTTTTGCACTGTTATGCCATCACTTAAAGATCAATTAACTGGCTTCTGTGGCCAACTGCTGTTCAGGGACGGGTGCCATCCTGTGCACTGGGCAAACAGACACAGATGACCACCGTTCCCCATTGTTTGTCCTGTCTCTCAGGTTCCCTAAGACCATACCGATGGCACCTGTTAAAGCTGCTTCTGCTAAGCTGTTCTGCATTTGTCTGGCTGGATTTGGACTTCCTGGATCTCTGACTGAATACAAAGTGATTAGAAAGCCCAGTGTTTGGCAACAAGCACCATGGGGAGCGCGCTGTGTGTGGGTCTGTGGAGCACAATGTGTTCTTCATAACCCCATGCAGGGAGCGCCCTGCTAGATTCCCTGTGCCGTGGAGATCAAAATGGTCTCCTTTGTCGTCAGCTGTTTAACAGCAGCTGTTTAATGTAATTCCAAATGATCCGCTTGAATGAAGTTGTCATTCTTGCAGTAATCTTTAATTTAGTAAAACACATAGCTGAGCAATGTTATTTTAAATGTTATTTTAGCTTTAAAAAAAAAAAGTTTCAAGCCCTGTATTTGCCACATTGACGACAACAACAACAAATTCCAGAGAAATATAAATCAGGTAAAGGAAAAAACTAGAAATCAATATCAGCATTTCCTCACCCACGTTAGTTAAGACCTGATGTGGGAAAAGGTTGAGTAAAGCAAAGATTCAAAGCCAAAAAAGTTAGCAGAACTTTTCCATGGTTAGCCTTGCCTTCATCATTACTAAATTCAAGTTATACCTTTCTTCTGAGGAATACTTGTTATGTTAATAATAAACTCAATAACTAGGCCATAAGAAAAAAAAAACATACTTAATACATTTATTTTTTTAAGTTTTTGGACAATAGTGCAGAAATGATATAATAATGGCAAATCAATCTGCCTCCCTCCCTCCCTTCTTCTCTCCCTTTCTTCCTTCCTTCTTTCCAACTTCATTGATTGTTGTCAATCACAGTTTGCAGAGGAAGTCTGTTTACAAGGCAAAATGCCTGGCCTGTGTTCTTGGGCACTTCTGCAGTTCTCTTGTGAACAATAGAGGGCACTGATGCTTCTAATCTGGCAGACATCGCCTGAGACAGAATAGAAGCACTCTTCTGCTTGTGGCTGGCCTCCCAGCTAGTTTACCTCCGTACCACTTTCCATTTGCTATAGCCATCCCCTCTCTTCTAAGAAATCTTCCTTTATTCGTTCTCTATTAGTCTGTATTCTGCTCCCAGTTTTCAAAGCACTGCTTTAAAAAGCTGTTGCTCAGTAATAGCTCATGATCTTTTTATAACATCTCCTGGCTTTTTGGATTATGAATAGCTGTCCTCAAAGCATTTTCTTGTACCTTATTCTTCTTCTTCCTCCCCCCTCATTTAAATGCAACTTATTCCAAGATCATGCTACTGCTTAGTATCTTGGCTTAAAAAAATGAAAGTTCCATAGGCTGTGACCCTTTAAAAATATATGTTCAGACAGCTAGTGACATAGTTTACCAAATGTCACAAATTAATAAGGTGATAGGCACCATCCCACCACCTGCAGAAGAACATACTGTGATACAGTTCTTTACTAAAGAGAGCTATTTGCTTAAAAAAAAAAAAAACTCAAAGCCATAACAATTTAAACTGTTTCACTTGAATCAAATGAGATGCATCATCCATTTCCCTGATGTGCTTTCAGTAAAGAAAAGCATTCACATGAAATACCTTAGGAAAGTGCTCTGTGTTTAACCATTTTCTCACCATAAAAGCTAAAATCACCTAATCAGAAAACACTCCATCATTTTACACTGAATGGTTCATAAGAACATAAAATTCCATTTAGCACTCTAACCCGCTCTCATCATCTACCCTTTTAAAATGCTTACCCATCTTTCTCATTGCTATTCAAAGAAACAGATTTATTTCTCACCCTGGAGTTGGGAATTTTGGCATGCCAGATTGAAAATGTACCCAACACCGAGTAGTGGATGGGTTATTCTTAGTCTCCTTACATGCTTAAGAAAAAAATGGGGCAGCCAACAGTATATCTCTATAATCAAGCAAAGTTCTTTGGAAGCTATGACTTCAGCTATCGCTAGATTAGCGAGGCCACATTGTCATATTAGAAGATGACCTGGGATCACAAGTGATAGGAATTCTAGCTCCAGCAGAGGAGAGGAAGGGACAACATCTTAGGGATCCTGAGAAGGCACTGCAGAATCATTTATCATCATCATTATACTTCTGATTTAAAAGAAAACTCCAGTTACAGATATAAAAGCAACTTCTCCCAGGTCTTTGTGATTTGGAGGGGGAAAAGCAACCAGTAACGTTTGATGGGAGTCTGATGCCTCAGCCCAGCTGTGCCAACCCTTTTCATCCTTCGCTCTGACACTTTTATCTTCCCTTTCTCTGTCTGCTCCTGTGCTCTCTTGATTCTTTCCTTTTTCCCTCCCTGCCTGGGCATCAGGGTCTGGGAGTCACCAGCAGATCCTATAGACTCAAGTTACTAGTGAGGCTTTCTTCCTATATAAAGTCAAGGGAAAAGGTCTCCTTAGATGGCCAGTGCCATATTCTCTTAAGATTTACAAAACAAAATTCCAAATGGTCCTTGTTAATTTGTCTTGTGTTTTACACTGTTTATCATGTAAAGGGAAGAAAATTAAGTGGATTTCTTTCTTTCTTTTTTTTTTCCTTTTGGAAGATGGTGTTTCCATGCTGTGGCTGGGCTCTCTGGCAGCCAACAGCGCCTCTGATTAGAAGGCTACTTCATAAATTACAAACCACCAGAGTGAGAGTCATTATGTAGAATGGGCTCTGCCATCTGGTCATCCACTCTCAACATGATAAAGGCCATCATCTTTGCTCTGCGGCTTGGTTCCTTTAAGGGGCCTTGGCCACAGCACTGCAAGAAAATAGATAGGTTTTCATTTCATGTTCTTTTTGTTGTTTTTGTTTTGTTTTGTTGAGCTGAAGACGGAACCCCCAGCCCTCAGGACCTCAGGCACATACCCTACCAACTGGGCTACATTCCCAACCTTTCAAACAGTCTCATCTGGGCCCTTTGGAAGGATATGATTCCCATTTGACAGATGGGCAAACTGAGAAATAAGACTTAACTGCTTCATTTGTAATGAATTTAAGAACCAAGAAAGCAGGATTTGCTTTTGTTTCAATAGCAAAAGAGCAGAGTCCTCTTTTTCCCCTTTTCTTTCTTTACAAGGAATTTCACATACACTTCATTTCCATTTTCTGAAAGTTTCTATCAATGGAAGTTACAGGGGCAGTGACAGGAGAAAATGGATTTCTTATTGAACAGGTAGGTGCTTTATAATTCATCCCAGCTACCTCTAGGGGAAAAAAAAAAGTTTTTAGTGAAGTTGACACAATGCTAGATAAGAGCTAATTCTTTACTTTTTTGTATATTTTTTTTCCTGAAACAAAAAGGAGAAATGCTCTCCTCTTTACCTCTAGAAAGCAGTTTACAACATACTACAGGGGTTCTATTTTTTTTAGGCCTTCCCTGCACCCTAGAGTGCTTGAAATGGAAGCTAGTACCCCAAATGTCAGGCAAATATTCTACCTGGTAGAATGGTCTACATCCCTAGACCCACTATTCCCTCCCCAAAGCACTTCTAAGCATTCAAGCTAAAACTAGTGAAATCCTGATTGAGCTCAGCATGGGTTCAGTGTAATGGGAATTTTTTGAGTCTTTCACATTCCTTTCTTCTATATATGTTGTTCATATTATCATATTTTAGAAGAACCTCAGAACAATGATCAAAGAACATTTCTTCTGGAACCAGGGTCTGGGTCTCATCTTTGCCTCTTGCTAGGTATCCAGCCTTGAGCCAGTTACTCAACTTCACTATGCCTATTTCTTTCTTTAGGAAATGGGGTAACAGACACTGCTTCACTGGATTGTTGGGAAAATTAAAGGGATAAGATGGGTACAGTACAGAGAACAGAACTGTTCCAGTGAGAATCCTTTGCTGCCTTCTTATTGTTTCTTTTTTCTCTCAAGTTTCAAATTTATCAAAGTAAAAGGAAGGCAATATTAGGAAGCAAGTCTTGGGTTTTAACCAGGATGGTGTCATGGTGTCTCATTTTCATTAATCAAAATAATAGATTTGACTTTCTGTCTTTATAACCTCAGACATTACCAATTAGCATGGCCAAATGATAAACTAAAGGCAAAGGAAAACACACACACACACACACACACACACACACAGAGAATATTATCATTAATTAGAAGTTCTTATTCATACATAAACTAGTCCCTAGCAGTCTTATATTAAGAATTTAGCCAGGCATGTGCCATACGCCTGTAATTCCAGCAACTTGAGAGAATAAGGCAGGAAGATTGAAAGTTTGAGGTCAGCCTAGGCAACTAAGTGAGACCCTCAGCAACTTAGTGAGCCTCTGTCACAAAAAAATAAAAAGGGTTGAGGATGGTGGCTGAGTGGTAAAGTGCCCCTGGCTTCAATCCTCAGTACCAAAGGGGAAAACAAAATTAAAACTGGACATGTAGTCTTATAGATATGTTCATTTTTTTTTTGCATAGATGCACAGATACAACAATTCCATAGGATGCTTTAAAATAATGTTCAGACACCTTGGCCTGATCTGTAATATCAGACTCTTTTCATTATCAAAGAAGATTGGTATTTATGAGACATGGCAAAGGAAAGCCATCCAAGTGTATTTTAAAATTCACATCAACTATTTCTGCCACCCTCCTTCATAAAATAGAAAAAAGTACAAGAAAATATCAGTAAAGAAGCTAAACAACCTAATATTACCACTGATTATAGGTTTTATCAAGTCTTTGTTTTGCTTTAAAAAGTATTTTTAGTGGGCTGAGGATGTGTCTCAAGCGGTAGCGCACTCGCCTGGCATGCGTGCAGCCCGGGTTCGATCCTCAGCACCACATACAAACAAAGATATTGTGTCCGCCGAAAACTGAAATAAATAAATAAATATTAAAAGTTCTCTCTCTCTCTCTCTCTCTCTCTCTCTTTCTCTCTCTCCCCCTCCCTCCCTCCCTCCTCTATCTTTAAAAAAAAAAGTATTTTTAGTTTTACTTTTCTTGATACATAATAATAGTATAAATTTATGGGCTATGTTTTGTTTATAGACAATGTCAGGAGTGCATTTGGGCTTTCTGCACATTTATAATAGGTGTGCAAAATTGTGTATTTATATGTTCACATAGTATTGTTTTTAATATAGTGTATGTAGGTATACTTCAAATAGACTTGAAGCATACATAATTTCCTAGATGAAAAAAAAGACTATTTGAAGATACTAAAGAGCACACATTAGGACTTAGTATCAGAATCTGAGAAACACCATTGCAAATATCCCAGGACAGCGGGGGTGGGGAATTGTAAGGGAGACTAGATGTGTATGTACTGTCTACACATTTTGCAGATCAGGAATAAAAACCAGTCACCAGTGATCTCGCATGCAACATAAAGCTGGGCGTCCTGGGCTTGTGCTGCTCAGCCGTGACTCTGCTTGGTGTTATCAACTCCACCTGGCATTTGGTTATTCTACCATTGTTGCTTGAAGGCCTTTAGTCAAAAGCCATGCTGATTTTACTGCCACTTTTTTCTTCCCAACCCATAAGAGCTTTCAAAAGTAACTTAATGGGAAGCAGCTAGACATTTTAAAAGAGAAGGGAAAAAAAAATCTTCCCTTTGAAATATACTTAAACATACAAACCAAGAATGAATATGACCTTGACCCACCCTATGCATTTGTCCAAGCTGCCTAGCCCTGGGGAGTCCCTCACCCCCCAGCACTATGCTCACAGAATGTCACATAGAATCCTACCTTGGATTCACCTTTACAAAGAACAGAAATACCTGAAACTTTTACTCTGGAGTCTAGTATCTTTTCAGAATACCCAGATCACTGAAATGGTGTTTTTATTCTTTATCCCCTTGCAAAGACGACAGTCAACTTTCATTGCACAATATCCCTTTGGGGATATCTTCCTCTTGCTCCTTTAGTTCAGATTTCCCAGCAGTTTTTTTTAAAAAAAAAATCCTCCTCTGAATTCCATATAGAGACAATGAATTAGACCTAAGCTACTGTTGTGATTATTTGGAGAAAACTATTCAGCCTTCTGTATCTAGACATATATTTCAATTCCTAATTTAGGATTTTATTCCTTAGCAGCTAAGTCAGTAGAGCCAGGCAAAAGAGAAAGAACTCACATGTAGCCATTTTAGCCACATTTTAATCAAGTTGTGAAAAGGTTTGGTGGGGAACTTTGAAAGTAATGGATCACATGAACTTTCTCAATGATTTGTGGATTTCACTCTCAAATGTTCCTTTCCTATTTCAGCTCCATTATAATGGATAATTGAGAACTGACTACACAGATGGGGAATGCATCCATCCATTCATTCAACAAATATTTCAAGATGATGACAGGGACATCAAATTTGCTAACATGTAACCAGGCCTCCTTAAAAGAGGTAGATTATGACAATATGGAAGAAGGATAGAAGAGCCTGAGTGTTTATAAATTTTAGGCATTCCATAAACATAATTACAAATAACAATGAAGAGAAGGAGGCTGCATAAAGAATATATTATGGGGTCCACAACAATTCACATCTTTATCCTATCTTCTATTTTCTATGATTGCAATAAGATATTCTTAATGAAATTTGATTTTATATTATTCAAATCTGCAAATGGATGAATTTTTGATGTTTTAAAATTTCCCAAATTATAGTTTTATATTAAACCACATTCCTTGTAGAATAGTAGCAAGTTGTGCGATTTGCCTTTGAAGCAGAAATTAATTTTATAATTGAAGTCATGGTTTTACTTCATTCCACCCAGACCAGTACCTAAATCCTGGAGCCTCCAAAACTCAGATACTTCATGTTATATTATGAAAAAAGGAACATTTGACTTCATAGATAACTAAATGAATTATCAAAGTAATTGTACCATTTATTTATTTATTTATTTATTGAGATAGGGTGTCAATAAGTTGCCCAGGCTGGTTTTGAACTCTTGGACTCAAGTATCCTCCTATCTCAGCCTCTCTAGCAGCAGGTACTATAGGCACATTCCAACATGCCTGCCTTGCATCCTATATCCTTTATACAGAATTTTTATCCTGTATGGTTAATTATATGTATGTATACATAATATATATTTACATGCATACATATATGTTTTATTATACTGAATAGTATCTACATAGTTGTTGATGAAAATGAAATTCCTGTTTTACTTATATTCACCTTACTTGGTCTCCACATATTAGGAAAGAATGACATTTGACTCATCACATGCTTTTAATCCCCTAAACCCCAGCCTCCAAACTCTGTAGATTTTCAGTGGCTGGATCAGAGCAGATATTCAGATGTTTATAGAACTGAAACATCTCTCTTTAGTACAGATGGTTATTAACAGAGACAATAAAGAATAGCATGCAATTTTATGCTCAGGATTTACTTTGTAACATAAGATATTGAAACTATTTTCAACTTCTTCTATACCAGGGACCATTTGCATTTGCTCATATCAAGAATTCTAGTTAAATAAGCAGCACTGTACCCCTGGGTGACAGATCCCTAATAGGAATAATCCAGAGAAGCCACCTAACCCCAGCCCATTGCAGGTTACAGGCAATCTAACAAGACTAACTTGCCCCACAAAACCAAAGCAGTTAAGATTCCCAAGTGATGTACATTCCAAATACTCTGATGTACCCCAGATAAATCTAACTTCCTGTTGCCAGATCTAAAAGAAGTCTGTGTACTTTAATTTTCTCATCTGAAAAATGGAGATGCTATCTGCTCTATTTACTTACAGGCATGTGTGGAAAGAGATACAATAAAATGGAAAGCTCAGACATTCAATAAAATCCATTTTTCCCCAACCCTATCAAAATGGAACTACTAGGGGGAAAAAAGTAATATATAAATATTGGGTATTTTTTTTCAGCTTTGTGTGTGTGTGTGTGTGTGTGTGTATTCTAATAGGTGGACAGGTTCACAAGTCCTGGCATAAAGAAAATACCTGAGGGTGGAGGAATTTTAACTTGTAAGGAATCCCTAGTCATTCTCTCATATCACCACAACCTGCACACAACAGGAACATCAAAAAGAGGAATTTGTACCTATCAGAAACCAAGAAAATCATGTTTTTCCTGTCTCTTAGATGTAGCCCTTTGAATGGGTCTTGAGAGAGCTTCTTTCCCCACTTGGGCACTGTGAGAAAGATCCTTC
Organism: Marmota marmota marmota; assembly: GCF_001458135.2. Classification (NCBI taxonomy): domain Eukaryota; kingdom Metazoa; phylum Chordata; class Mammalia; order Rodentia; family Sciuridae; genus Marmota; species Marmota marmota. Next base: position 30,762,532 of record NW_026000016.1, on the reverse strand, counting down.
TAGATCCTTAAGAAGAGGAAAAGGCAAGGGAGGGGAGGTATAGGCAAGATTTCCAAAGATCATGAACTTGCACATCTCTAAAAAAGCCAGTATTTATCTCAAAAAATTAAAGAGTATAATAATGACAAGTGAAATAACATAAAGCTTAAACCAGAAGGCTCTTCATACTTCCATTACAATCTGCTGTCACTTAAATGGTGCCCAACAATTTTCCATGCTAAGAATGGTCATCATTAATCTTGAAAATATCTTTAGGGCCCACCAAGAAGTGCATGTATTAGAGTATACATTGAAAACTATGATCATGAACTCATTTCTTACAACTGTTCAGATTTCTGGGGCATCCACCCACACCTCCCCTATACCCCAAAGGGAGTATACAAAAAAATTCCTAAACTCACCCTCCCTCCTCAGACAGGCAAATCCACAGCTTCCTGAACTCCCATCTAAAGGTTGTCACTGCAACTTTTTTGCCATGCTTTGCTCCAAAAAAATTTCACTAATTCCAACTGTAAATCTTTATTATAAAGATTTCCTTTTCCTAAGCAGTAATTCTCTCTGCTCTGGTGGGGAGAGGAATGATTTGTTTTTTTCGTTACTGGTTATTTATTAGATATCTACTCTAGATTAGTCCTGGTTGAGTGACATCCTAAATGGCTCCATTCCCCAGCAGTACTCTACTTCTGATGGGAGACTGACAACCTCTACTTAGAATGTCTTTCATGGTACACAATGAAGTGTAAAACTGCTGTGAAAAAGCCCATGTTTCAAAACAAACCATCTCTATAATAAGCACTTAAAACACTTTTCATTAATATATTTCTTTGTGTATAAAACAAAAGCTTAATGCTGCAACATGGCCTTTGACAATTTTTTAAAAAAATAAACACTATTTCAATTTTGAGCTAGACTGCAATATTGAAAATGCGAGCAAGGCTTATTTGGAATTTTACCCATATACACCCTTAATACTGGTGCAAATCGTGTTGTTTCTGACCAAAATATTAAAGTTCAATAAAAATGCAAAGGCAAAAGCATGAATTAGTAAATACAGAATCTCACAACCTTTCCATCCCAGGTATTAGCAAATACCTTTGGTCTAGAGAGATACAGTCCTGTCTAATCCTTATCTGAATTTGCAATTAAGACTTCAGAGCTACAGATATCTGTACACAGTTCTGTACACCGTTCTGCTCTCTTAATTTTAAATGACTGGATCCAAATCAAATCAGGCTTCAAATACATTGAAAAGTAAATGTCTAATGTCTAATTGCACTAATACATAGTACTCTTTAATATAGTTAATGCTTAGTGCTGGCTTTAGGCAGCCAGGAGTGTATAGTGGTAGGAATAATGAAGAAATGAACAGCATTTTTTTTTTTAAAAAATGAAGACGAAAGAAAGAAAGGAAGAAAATCCTCCTTGGAAAATTTGTCATGAAATTATGATTACTCAATTCCTTAATATAAATATAAAAGCAAGCAAAATTATATTGATTCTTTGCTGCCATACCTCCTCCCTCGGTATAATGTGCTCTGAATTAGATTCCCATTCACTTCCATTAATTGTCACCTCCAATAGAATATTGTAAGAGCCTCAAAATGAAGCACTTATGAGTTTTCTTTTTCAATCTCTTGTGGGCTTCTCTCAGTTTATCGCAAATGAACAATCATGTTGGAAGGGGCTCCGTCTGTTTAATGTCATTAGCGATTGTTTCATAAAACAAACAGCCGCTCCACCATTCGGCTGCAGTTAATCTTAAATCTAAATGTGGCGGCACTCAGGGAGTGCCTCAGACGTGGTTTGTTCTCACCAATGCAGGTCTCTTAATCTATTGCAAGTCAAGGCGCTTATCTCTCTGCTCAGTTCAGAGCAGGGATTTCTTTGTCCAAATACTAAACCAAACCCAGTTAACATTGTGCGTCCAGAATTTCTTTCTTTTTTTTTTTTTTAACCCGGGCAATTTTTTTTAAGCGACTTGAAGTCTGCAGTATATTTATTTATTGACTGTACTATTTTACAAATATTTTCTCAAAACTGACAAAGTCGAATTCTTTTTCAGGTTGGCGCCTACAAGCTAGCTTAATCAGTGAGTTGGGAATCCTGCCTGATAAAAGTCTAAACTGAGAACAAAAACACATTTACAGACTTGGGAATGATGAGTGTTTGGAAAGTCAAAGACATCAGAGGTTATAAACTCCCAGCAGAATCAAATTATCCCCACATATTGAGCTTATTATTATTATTATTATTATTTTCTTAACAGGAATATCATTATTTAGTATTTATTTTGTCATAGGTATGGTCCTAAGCACACACTGTATATTATTTATTTCCCACTGAATCAGCCAAATAATCCCTAAGAAGGTATTATTATTCTCATTTTCAGATAAAGTAACTAATGCTTAGGGAAGAGAAGAAACTTACCAGGGGTCATACTGTTGCTTGCAGACAGATGCATTATTTAAAACAGGGTCTCACTGCCTTTAAAGCATATGTTCCCAGCCATATGGCCCTGTTGAAAACTGGTTATCATATACCAATTTGAAAAATGTATGTCTGTAACAATCATACTTTCTGCATTTCCTGGGATATTCTAATATATATATTATATATATATATATATATATAAACCTCTGCCAAATGATGTGTCCCAGATTTATAGAGGAAACTACTGTTATGGTCCCAGGCTGTGGTTCCCAGGAAGGCACAGAAGGTTACCTATTCCTGGTGAGGCCCAGGAGTGGAAATCACATCAGTTAGAACAAATCACTTCACCACCAGAGCTTAACAGAAAGGGACTGGGGCCAAGTTCTCCCACGGTCTCCACACATGGAAATTTTGTGGTCCCAGCCATGGCACTCTATGCCAATAGGCCTCCCCAGGCCCACATGATGATCATTAGGGATTCAGATGCCCTTTAGCTGACTTCTGGTTTGATTTTGAAAACCCTTTTGTTATTTTAAAATTTCCATCAGTCCCACCATAAAATCAAAAGACACTGGAAGGCAGAAATCCAAGTATGGACCTCCTTACACAGTACTGAATAGTCATGTAACCCACTGGGGAGACAACATTCATTGAGTAGCTATTATGTTCCAAGCACTAGGCTGCATACCAGATATGCTAATATTTGCTTCCTAATATAACTAGTATAATTCTTCTTAATCTAATAGTTTATTAAAGAGAATCAGAAGATCACACCTCATTCATATCCCTTTACTTTAGGCTTCTGGAATGATTTTTTACTCTTCAGAGGGGATGAATACTTATGCCTCCAAGCATTTACATCTACAGTATATAATCATCCCTCTCCTCACTTAACTAATTCCTACTCAACCATTAAGATCTTAGATCAGATGTCATTCTTCAAGACTATATCCCCACTCACTTAATCCATAATTGGGGAACATATCCTTCTGAGAGAATCTCATAGCACCCAGGGGTTTCCCACAATACGGCATTCATAGCCTGAACCCGTCTCCCTCAAGTCTGTGCGCACCATGGCAGATGGGGACTGGGCTACTTGTTCACTATTGGCTCTCCAACGATGACACACCATGCTCAGTACAGAGGTGGCACTCAATGAATATTACCTGGATAATAGATGGAAGGGTATCTAAACAGTAAATTACTTTATTCTCATAACCAATTAAAAATAACTGAAATTTGTTTAAATTGGAGATACACACACACACACACACGTCCTAAAGAATAGAAATTAACTCATATCCATGGCCCAGGACTTAGCTATTCTATTCTTAGAATTGTGAGGAAATAAAGGACATTTTGGATAGAGTTAACTTCCTAGAGAGGGTTAAGGGCAGACTTCAGCAGAAGGATCAGTCGACAGAGGATATGTATACTTTTGGTGTTTTGCAATTTTGACCAGAGAAATCAATATTTTATTAAGATGTAAATTCATTTCAATTTGACAAACAGTTACTGGCTGAAGTTGATAGGATAAGCACTCTACTAGGAATTATGGGGTAGTCAGAAATAACTAAAACCTTCCAATTCTATGACTGCATGAGCAGAGGAAGAACAAACAAGGCCAAAACAGTGAAGACACAAAGAAATCTCTCAAAAGGCTCCAGGAATCTGGTTAGTCTCCCTTGATCAGAGGCTCAATCTTCCATCCCACTATCTCCTGTTCCAAAGTCCACTTCAGTTACCTGCAGGGAAGAGACAGTAAGGCCTAGAAGAGATTGAGATCTAGGAAGAGTTCTATACAATTATTATCGCTTTCTAATATTCCTATTATATTATCTAACAATTATTTCTTGCTCAAGAAAGTGAGTTTTCTGCCACCTTATATATTCTTTCTTTTCTACTAACAGCTGCCATTCCCCTTTTATAAACTCTAGGTCTACCAAGTCAGCTCTGAGTCACATGATTATCTCCTCATTTATACAGTTAATACAAAGAGTGTACTGGTCTTCACAATCCAAATTTTTAGAACTAGCAACTTCTAGTAATGGAAATCAGAAGACAAAGTAAAAGAAAATATTACAAGTAATCAATTTCCTGAGTAAATGTGTTAAGTGAATAAATGATCTACAGTTTCATTTATGCAAAAGTATCTACCCCAGCAAAATAAAATTTTAAAAAATGTTTTCTTTCTTTCAGTACTGGGGATGGAACTCAGGGTCTTGCACATGCCAGGAAAATGCTCTACTATTTTTATTTTGAGACACGGTCTCATCAAGTTGCCTAGGCCAGACTTGAACTTGCAATAGTCCAGCCTCAACCTCCCAAGCAGTTGGGAATACAGAGGGGGACCACTGCACCCAGCTACCCCAGCAAATCTTAAAGGGCAGGGGCTAAAAGTAAGCAAATGGGCTGTCCTGACTTCATGTTATTCTCCTTGTCCCTGAGAGTACCTACTATTTTAAGAAAACAACACCTAAAAACAACAAGAGCAATAATGAAATGCTTGGAAAAGAAATAAAATGAATCTTTTACCTGTGTGATCAGGCCCTACAAGGCTGTCCTTTTTGTGAAGGCTTAAAGGAGACTGCACTTTGAAATAAGGTAATACTTCTCAAGTAAAGGAAAAAGTGATTAAGCTCATTTACAAATCCTTTCTTCCTTTCTGACTAGAATGCAATCTGTTTCCAGATGTAAGGTATACAATTTAAAACTGTTCAGCTCCTCAATGCATTACTGAGTTTTCGGGGAATCTGTTTTATGCTTTATAGCCTGAGGGTGTATATGTAGTTCTCCAGTTATCTGACTGTCAAGTACTGCAATAAAGGTACCTTGCAATGGCTATTAACAATAACAATAATAATACTAGCACTCTGCCAAGTGCTTTAAACCTATTGCTTTATTAATTTTCACATAACATTCTAGAATGGGTGTTATGTTACTTAAGTACCCCTTTTTCCTATAGATAAGGAGAAGAAGATGGAAGAAGGGGGGCTTCTGTGCACATTGTCCAAGGCCAGACAGCTAAGAGCTAACACCCTACAGTAGTGGATCAGCTCAGGGAGCACTTTTCCAACAACTCTAAGGTCTACAAACGTCATTCTTGAGCCCAAATGCTCTCCCATAAGTAGAAATTAAATGAGAATATAAAGTATAGAAAAATATCTTAAACAATCACTGGTTTATTATTTGAGTGAAATTCTCAAGCTTGTAATCTTTGACAGCATAGGCAGCAGGGATTTAATAAATGCTCTCTGGAGTAAACTCACACATTATCTAAGAGCACTAAATTCTATGGATTTTTGTCTCTGATCTGTTCTTATTATTTATAGATTAAAACAGCAATTTAAAAACTGGGCTAGTGGAAGCAAGAAGGGCCACAACTATACTGGGGAAATGGTGTTTATGTGAGAAAATTAGTGAATTCCTTTTCCTCAATTCTTCATTTGGGTTTTCTTCCTAAATGCATTAAAGAAATTTTCACATAATTTTTAATAAAAAAAAATCTGGCATGTGAATATTTCCAGGCCAAAACATGTTGTGGGGGTCCCTTCTCAGGAAGGAGTACAATTTAAATCAATCCCTAAGAAAACCAAAATCTTTACTATTTTGGAAAAAAAATATTCTTTGCTTTCAATTGTAGTAGTTATTCTCATTTCATGTTTTCTCTTTTACAAATTCCATGTATAGTGGAGAAAAAGCAGAACACAGGGAAGGTAGAGGCAAGAAATTAGGAAAATGACAGAGAAACCTGAAAATAAGCCATCAGAGAAAACTGGTTACAAAATGAATGGATGGTCTGTCGTTTTCAGCTAGTTAAAATCAACTGTGTCCTTCCAATATTACCAAGTTAACTTCAATTCCATCTTACGAATTTGCAGAAGTCCTCCCAACTAAAATTCCCTCCATCATGAAGTTGTTTTAAGTATTCACTATACACAGACAGTAGTTAGCACCTAGCCTTATAAGACAGGTCCTCTTATCAACCCAGTCTTACCAGTGAGGAACTCTGAGGCAGGGAAGGTTAACTTACTTGCCTAAGTTCATAGGCAGTTAGCAGCAAACTGAGTTTATCCCAGGCAAGTTGCTCCAGGGACTTTGTGGACAGACCTAGTGTCCCCTGCTTTCTGTCCTGCTCTTTTGGAAGATGCTCTGTGAGAAAAAGGGGGATTCTGGACTCAGAAGAATGTGAGCAAAAGGACAGAAGACATACCAGTGCCCAGCAAACAGGGCAGACAGTATGAGGACAGGATGTGGAGAGGAAGCTCTCAGCACCACCTTTTGGAGTTGCTTTTTCTCCCAGCGGCAGTGGGGCACTCCCCAGCCTTGCAAAGCTTTTGGACATGCTGTTCCTACAACATGGGCGCTGAGCTAATCCCTGGGACTTTAGCTGAACTCGGCATGCTGAGCCTGAAGACAGCTTTATTGTTACTCACAAATGGAGCAGTATGGATCCCTGGTGCTTTTTTCACCTTTCATTTCTTGCTACTGATATAACTTTTTATATCGGTGGCAATAGAAACACAAACTCAAAATATCTCAGGGCAGTGGAGGTAAAAATAGAATGTAATAGTAAAGCAGAGCAATCTTTGTCACAAATCTTGTAAAATGAGCCTGTCGGGTTTTGATCTCTTCATTGAGTATACTTGCCCTCGCTAAGGTGCGCTCACATGTAAAGCGCTGACCAAAAAAAAAAAAAACCCAATCCCTACGATCAGGTTAGTATTATGTCTCGCTCTTGCTCAATCAATCCTTAGCCCTCCACAAGGAAGTAGATAAAAACTCCCTGCACAAGATACCAGAGTTTAGCTTTGCTCCTGTTGGGGCCCTTGGGAGGTCCAATTATGTAAAGATGTATGTGCAGAGGAAGGAGGATTAAGGAAAATGTTCAGAGTCAGGAGATGAAAAACAACCTTGCTTCTTCCCAGCTCCTTGATTCTTATTGATGCCCCTGTGCCTCCCATCTCTACCTGTCATTTTCTCAGACCCCATCCAAATGTGGAGATTTATATTAAGACTATAAAAGAAAAAAAGAGACATGGAAACGTCTCTTTCACCTAGTGGAACTCTCCCAGCACCACATAGCAGCACACTTCCTGGGCTCCAGTGCTAAAACATCTTGTCACTTTGAAAATCTTTATCTGACTTTGTAGGGGACCCAGCATGATATCTGATGTGATGCCAGAGTACTTCATTAAATACCAAGAAGTCCTTAACATCCATCAGAAGTTACACCACAGATACTGACCTATTGCCAGCATTTATATAAAAAGAGAGTCGGCGTCTCTTTAGAAGGTTCTATTTTATCCATCACTGATCTCAATGATTCTGCTCTCTGGGGTCAGACATGACTCAGACTGAATGCCTTTGGCTGTAGACCCAGTGTTCTCTACCCTCATCCGGTTAGCATAGATGTCACATATTTGATTGTGGTTATTACATAATCTCTTTTCTGATCTACAACCATTTCCTCTTCCAAACGCATAAAACTTGATGAAGCTCAGATCACTTATAATCATTGAACTTAAGAATGGGAAGGGATCTTAAATCCATAGAATCCAACTCCCTGTTCTAAGAGACAAGACAACCTGGTTACAACAGAGGGAAAGGCACTCATCCAAGGTCACAGAAAGCAGTGAACCCGACTGGAGATGCTGTGTTTAAGTCTTCACATGCTGACTCAGCAAGCTATCCCAAGTCAACAAGGTTTTCCCTTCTTTCCTTGTTCCTTATATTTTATAAGTCACATTGGCTTCTAAAAAAAGAAAAGAAAAGAAAAACGCACACAAAGGAGTCAGGACTGGCCAAAATTTCAAAGACGTTTCTGAAAACTAAGGGCAAAGGGAAGGAAGGGGGATGTTTTTTTTAAATCATAAAAATAATATATATATTTACCATAGAAAAGCAAAGAAGAAATTAAAATATCCCCTAATATCAACATTCAGAGCAAGCAGCTATTGACATTTTCATGAGTGTCCTTTCCAGAATGGAGAAGTTTTTGAGCCTACTTCCTAAAATGCCACCCAGTTAGGTTACCCATAATCTAATCACCTGCAATGTTTATCATGAGTTATGGTAAGAGTGAGTTTAAAGCTATTTGAATAACAAGATATTGGGTTTTTGTCAGCTATAGCTCCATGATGTCTGTGATTTTCAATATATCTCATGGTGGAAAAATATAAGCAATCATTAAGCCTTTGATTGCTACTAGAACAGTTTACTTAAGCAGATACCTAAGTTGTGCAATGCAGAGCGGATAACCTAGGTGGGAAGTGGTCACATGCCAGCGGCCAGGTGAAGGTGTGAATGGCACAGGGGAGCCCTTTACATGGTTTTCTACTGCAGATGAATTTTCTCAATATGGCAGGTTTTTAAATTTTTTTTTAAATGGAATTCAAAACTTAGGTATGCACTTTGATCCTGGGAAAAGATCTGATGACCAGATAGGCAGGAAGAGTTTGATCTATTCAAAGAAAAAAGTTATTGAAAAGTGTCAGTTGACTTTGTTCACATAACAATTCTTCCATGATGGGACAATAAACCAATACAAAACTACACCTGAGATTATTGGCAAAAACAACTTGAAAGCTAAGGTAAAAAGTTAGCCAAGTCTTTGTACCTAACTAAATGGTTGGTATGTTTTATTTTTTAGGGTGGCCCATTCTGTGGCAGGCATTTAACATAGAACATCTCGAATTCTCACAAAAATCCTCTAGGAAAAGTATTACAATCCTACTTCCCAGTTAAGAAAAGTAAAGCTCAGAGTAATGTGAAATAGCTTACAAGTACAGAATCCCCACTCAAGTTCAGGAAAGTCTTACTCAAAGTCCAGGCTGTATCCTGAAGCTATGCTACCCTCTTTTGACCTATAAAATACTCACCTACCGTGGAGAAAGGACTGCCTTGAAATTTCAGGTGAACTAGCTGTGCTATAACATACCAATAATGTCTGTAATATCCTCAAACAATTCTTGAAAAAAATTTTTTAAGAGAGGAGAAATCATTTTTATTTATTGGCTGCCTATAATTATCCTGCAAGTAAGTATCACATAAATATTTTCTGTTTGGTTTTCTTAATATTTACTTTTTAATTATAGGTGGACACAATATCTTTATTTTATTTTTATGTGGTGTTGAGGATCGAATCCAGTGCCTCATACATGCTAGGTGAGTGCTCTACCTCTGAGCCACAACTCCAGCCCCTACATAAATATTTTTAATACACAGGAAACTCAGTCTCAGAAAACTTGGTATCTTGTCTGGGATCACTGTTTCCTGAGAATAGAAGCCAGGATTTAACTCCCCAAATGTCTCACTTATGATAGAATCACTGCATTTTAAGCCTTAAAAGAGAATCCACTCATTTTAAATCATATATATATATATCATGAAATAATTTATTATTTAGTATACATCCTTGACATGAAGTAGATGCTTTGAGAAATGGAGGCAATAAAATGTAGTTTCCGAATGTTGGATTTGAACAAGACACTCCAGGTAGATGAATAGTATAAGAAACTATGGAAAGATGGGAAAGAGTGACTGGACCAAATTAGCTTCAATATGTTGTATTGTAGGAAAATAGTTTAACAAGACATTGAGAAAGGTCACTTAAGACCTCAAGGATCTCAACTTAGAGGCTAAAAACTATAGGCATAGACGTAGGTCTTATTGAGCTAGGGAGTGTATCATAACATGTGAGAAGAATGATCTGTACCTAAAGCAGCCACATGTGAATCAGCATGGAATGTTTCCATATTAGTCCATTATGAAGCTACCACAGTAGAGAAATTAATAATGCTAATTTTGCTTTGAATAGGCAGGAAGCACAGTGAAGGACAATTTGTCAGGAACTTGTAAGCGATTGGTAACAGAGGTATAGATTTAGACATGTCAAGTTGGAAATGTTGAAGGGACATCTGTAGGGAAGTTTCTGGTGGCTATTTAAAAGTATGGAAATTAAATAGAGGTATGAGTTGGCTTAGAAATTAGGGAAGTTAAATAAAAGTATGAGTTTGGTTTAGAAATTACTTTAGATTTCTCCTGCATAGGGATAGTGGATAGATAATAGTAGTAAGAGAGTTGAGACATATTAACAAAGTGAGCCTACTTTTAGGAAGCAGAGAAAGTGAGAATTGAATTAGGGGAAAAAGAAGCAAAGAGAAGCTGGGAAAGAGGGTGAAAGAGAGTTCATGATATAAAATACTACAGACTTGGAGAGGTTAAACGACAAGACTTTAGAAACGCAAGGCCACCCGATTTGGTAAAAAGAAGACACTGGTTATCTGTTGGGGGGGCTGACAGCTGAGTAGTGCCAATCACTATGAAGAAATGTGGAGGGGGCCAAAGAAGAAAAATAGAACTGGCTCAAAAGCATGGTGGGTGTAGATGGATTTAATTTTTTGTAAGTACTAGGAAACTCGAAGGGGAGATACCTGAGAACTAGTTCTATTTTCCTTGACTCTTCTACATTACAACTAATGTATATTTTACTTTACAAACACTTCCATGTTTTTACCAGCACATGTCTCGAACTCGTGCCAAGGTCCTTTAGTACTGGGGGATGGGTCAGCTGTTTCTTTTTGCTCCCCACATAATCTCAAGTCACAGAAGATCAACATTTTTCTTTCAATGACCACACTTCTGAATACAGACATTCCTCAAACATTTAAAACATTAGAAAAAAATTATCAGAACAAAGGAGCTAATAACAATCAGGATAACCATAAATAGTAGGTAAAATGGTAAGCATTAAGAACACAATGCTACATGATTTATCGAATGTTTAAAAACCACATTATGAAGAAAAAATACTTGCTTTATTTTGGAATCTATTTTATATCTAACTACTTTTTAAAAATCCCTGCTCATTTTTTAAAAAGCTGATAATGGATTCACTATGTAATTCCTGCTAAGTAACCTTTTATCTTTCCATTCATCCATCTGTCCTTCCTTCTATCTATCCATCCACTCACTGACCCATCTGCCCCTCTTTTCTTTCCCTCCTTTCCTTCCCTGATTCACCAAGTATATCTACTCTATGCAGGTACTGTGTAAGATAAAGCATCAGCTTTGATTTATCAACTTCCTATTGCTACAAATAATTTCCTAGATAGAATTTTTTGTCAAGTGAATCAAAATACCATACTTCAATGAATAGAATTTTTAAAAGTCCAAATGAGACAAGAAAATAATACTTGCTTTCTCTATTAATTTTACTCATCTAATAAAGATGCTCCATAATTCTTTAACATAAATAAACATATGCTTATAGCAGTATGTAAAGAAATTCAATTGGAAAATTAAGATTAGGCACGTTTCTAATTTAATGCCTTATTATCTTTGCCATAGCATGTGCATACAGTTATCTAATAAGTAAAATATGTAGAACAAGGAAGAAGAGTCCTGCCCTAAGGGAATTTATAATATATTCTAATGTATTCTAATGGTGTGTGAAATATACATCTAAAGTCAGAATTTGTCAAAATTTTGTAACTGGGAGATGCTGATAACTATGTCCAAGTATGCATCTAAAATATTCCTGCCATAGGAAAAAAAATACGTCTTTATTTCATGATGCTCATATAGTGTATTTAAAAATCTCCTTATGTACTGCAAGAAAAAACAATTAATAGGCCTGGAAATGACTAGAAAATATCTTGAGGAAATAAAGTGGGACAGCAAGCCCTGGTAGGTTTATTTACTGTAGTGTGGTATTTTTCCCCCCTGTAATATCATTAAATATGCAAGAAGTAAATTAATTTATTGTATTTATTTTTAAAGCTAGGTTTTCTTTCTTTTCTTTTCTTTTTTTTGAAAGACATAACTAATGAGGTAAAAAGTTAAATTTCAGACCTTGAATCCTGTGGTGAAAATGACACAGATCTAGTTGTTAAGGGGCCAGAGTTCTGGTCCTATCTCCCTAGGACCCTAGGTAAACATGTCAGTCTCAAGCCTCTAAGACCATCTCTTTATAAAGAGGAGATGGTAGATGGGGTAGAGAGAGAAGATGGGAGGGGAGGGGAGGGGGGATAGTAGAGGATAGGAAAGGTAGCAGAATACAACAGTTACTAATAGGGCATTATGTAAAAATGTGGATGTGTAACCGATGTGATTCTGCAATCTGTATTTGGGGTAAAAATGGGAGTTCATAACCCACTTGAATCTAATATATGAAATATGATATGTCAAGAGCTTTGTAATGTTTTGAACAGCCAATAAAAAAAAAAAAAGAGGAGATGGCATCAGCATAAACTGGTGGCAGTTCTATAGCATTGGCAGTTCCATAAACTCAGTTGCCTATTAGGAGCCAGGTAAGTATCAGGCAGGTTTAAGCAATATGGAGTAGTGGGATCCATTTTGAGCTAAAGAATAGAGGCCACTATGGACACACATTCAAATTCTAATAAAACCACTCTTCACTCACTGTTCACCACAACAAAGACACAAGTCAAATGTATCTGCAGTCCCCACATAGCCAGTTAACAAAATCTGCATTGACTGCAGGTAATTTCCTGCTCTAAAATGGTGGCCGAAGATGTTGAGCTCCCCAAAGAACTCTTCGCTATTCCCCTACTCTAAAATCCCAGAAAGAACTCAGAAGTGCCTGCAGAAACTACACATAAGTAGTTCCAGAAGATTCTTCAATACCACAGCCTTTGAAAGACTCCTAAACTTACACATGTCTACATTCATCTAGTAGCTTAAACAAAATGTGAGAATCAGTAACTACAATACTAGGAAAGGAATTCTGAAGGACCTAAGCTTTCCCTCCCTAACATAATATTTTAAACTATCAAAACATATTCTTTGTAATTTGTCAAGATTGAAGGACGACATTTTCAGCTTGAAACAAATGTGTTATTTGCCAGTGACCTTAGCAAAGTTAGTTTTATAAAATAGACCAGCATAGTGAGTTATTTTTCACTCACCAACATCTTCTGGCTTTGGAACTAGATTCCCAAACAGCTTAGTGATCTGACCCAGTGTCAGATTACCCAAAGAGAGGTTAAGAAATGTGCTTAGGCAGCAGCACATCAAAAGCACTCACAACTTTTAAAAATGTTTTTTGGAAAGAAGTTGATATTTGATGTTTCCAAAAAAGAAATAATGAAGCAAACTTTGGCGGAAACATCAGAACTTGACTGTGCTTTGCTACAGTTTTTATTTGCCATTACTTCCAGGTAGGAAATAGGAGGTGGGCATCCCTTTTAGTACTTATCATGGTTTCTGCAGGTCTTAACCTGCTTTTGATCTGACTGTTAGACAGAGAAGTTAAACAAGAAAGCCCGGGCATGAAAAAAATCTCAACCAAAGAACTTCAATGAATTAAGAAAAAATTTAGACTTAAAAATATATATGCTCTTCTATAATGTTCATAATAAAAAAATAGTATAAACAGTTTTTGTTTCAAGAGAGAGAGATTAGAACGCTAGATGGGTTTTCCAAGCAGATAAAAGATTCATCAGAGAATTCTTGCATCTTGTACACATATACAACTTGTTTTGGGTTTACAAGTTTCACCAGAAATACAATTATCCAACCTAAGAAACATCTAGTTTTATTTACTCTATGGACTGCCTTGATGTAGATACGTGATATTATTTAGGGAATTTGCTTCTCTTCCATTGATCCCACTGAAGATTACTGAGCACTTTAGGGATCTCTCCACTTTTAACAAAATTGTTAATTGTAGCTGACTATGAAAAACTTTTGTATAAATGGTGTGAGACAGATACAATCAAAAGGAATAAAAAAAAAAAGAGAAAAGATACCAGGGGTTCAATAAATATCCAAAAGATAGGAAAACATTCACAAATCTCTCACATGCAGCCATTAAGTCCTTTCATGAAGAAAAAGAACACGGCTATCTTTTACATAAGGGAAAACAGTCAGACTTGAATCTTTAAAGAAAGCTGATGAAGATCAGCTTGTTTTGAGGCTAAAAAAGATAGGATGAATAGTGGGGAGTAGTAGGTATTAATAGGATTGTGCACTTTTGGAAATGAGAAGGTCTTTACAAATCCAGGGGTGCACAAATAGCTTTTCCATCATAAATAACATTCCAGTCATAACAAGCTGAAGTACTAAAGGGATTTTATACGTAAGTACTAGATGATTATAATAACAAAAATAATGAAATAGTAACTAATATTTTAAAGTTCGGTTTGTTTGTATATTATTTCATTTAGGCTTTTTGTCAATTTTACAAAAGAAATCACTAGCTACAATTTAAAGTCCAGTGCATTCCTGACCATAAAGATCATACAGCTTACGAGTGGGAAAGCCAAGATCTGAACCAAAATATAGACCTTGGAACATGAGGATCATGCTCTTTGCGTCTGTGCTGCATTAAAGAGCTTGGTCAGAATATATTCTCCGAGGAAATGAAAGTGGTGTTTTGTCACCTCTGCCTCTTGTGCCTTTGTGCATTGGCACTGCCGGTACAGAGGAGAAAACGTTTCGGTTCCTTTTAAGAGGATGATTTACCCCATGTCACAAGTCTGCGGCAAGGGCCACAGGGCTGCTCACCCTCCAGTGCTACGCCTGTCACGGATGTCGAAGCACATGATGTTCCATTACACAGTGTGGTGGGAGGTTATGAATTGCAAAAGCCACATGAAATCCTAAACGTAAGTCTCGGCTGTACATCGGTCATGCTGCGCTCTCATCGTATTACACTCCCACTTTATGAATGAAAATCTTTGTTCCTCGACCCTCCAAATCTACCCCCACCCCTGCAAACGGGACACACTCAGGTCACTGTCATGTTTCAAAGCCGTTGTTCATAAAGGAAGACCCTGAAATAACACCAAAAAAAAAAAAATGCTTATAAGATATTAATGAGCAGGCTCGAATGCAGCACTAAATCCACACTCTGATTAAAGTGTGTGAAAACTGTGACGGAATCAGAACAGGATCTGAAAGGGAATGTGGAGACGATGAATTAAGGTGTTGGGAAGTGAATGACTTTTTTTTTTCTTTTTTCATTGTTGTTGAAAGTGTTACTTGTACTTAAGTAAAAATCTGAATGTAAAAATATTGTCCTATGTCCCATTTGCCTCTGCAATCTGTTGTTCATCTATTGATTATGCAGCAAGGGCGTCCCCTGGATTCTAAGATTGTCCCCTTCTAAGCCTTGGGACTCTTCCTGTACGGATGTAGCCGCCATATCTTTAGTTTCCTCCATGGTCTCTGTCTCCAGCTCCTATGATCACAGCCTAATGCACACACACATGAACCATCCTATCCAACAAGCACCTTGACTTCAAATGTCATCACCTGCTCCCTGAAAGATTTCTTTTCCTGTGTTCTCATGCTGTTGAACCACACCACTCTGTTTCCATTTGTCCCAACTGGACACATGCAGTCTTTCCTAAATAAATAGAATGGCACATCATTATATGTATTTTTTGGTAATAGCACCCCAGATCTATCACTCTTGTCTTTACCCATTAACTGAAGTTGTTCTAACCCTTCGCCTACATCACTGCAAAGACCCTTAGGAATGATTCTTGCCTTTCTTCTGTCCAACAAAGCCAGAGCGATCATTTTAAAAACCGGCAACTCTTCCTGTCACTCCTCTATGTAAATTTCTATAATAGTTCCCTATAATTCCTAGGATTAAGGGCAAACTGATTATCATGTTTTTAAAGATCCTTTTTGACCTGCTCTAAGTCTACTGTTACCTTCCCTTCCCTCCCAACCAAATAACAAACCACAACAACCATGATCTGTGGCCTGCAGTCCTCCAGTAATACTCTGTTCTTTGGACAAGATGGCAATTGTTCTGCTCTCTGTGACCCTGAGGATCCTGGTTCTGTCCTCATTCTAGTATTTATCACACTGTTAAAACTGCCTATTCATTGGACTGAATTCCCTACGTGGACTTCAAAACTCTTTGAGGGTTGGGGCTGTGTTTTATAACCCCAGCACGGTTCCTGTGCTTCGTTATAGAAATAATGTTGAATGGCTATTTCTAAAAGCCAAGGTCTGTTCACATATCCATTATGTTGGCACAGACAACACTAGATGGAAAACCCTTCAAAGTCAGGGATTCTGTAGAATTCAGGAGGTGAAGGAATACTCCGTGACTTCCAAAAAATATTAGATGTTATGTGTGTGTGTGTGTAGGGGGTAAGTGATGATGGTCATGACAGTGTTCAAGGACAGTATTGAAAGCAATACTAGGAGTGTGCTGAGATGGGAGGAGGAACTGGAAATGCCCACAACATGGGGAACAGTGTGTTCTAAGAAGATGAATGTGGTCTAAGAAGTCAGAAATAAAAGAGGGCATTGCTAGGCATTGTAGGCCTCCCTCCACACCCAGTCATCTCTCAACCTTTTGAAGTATATCTATCATTGCTTTGAATTTATCCTCCTCTCTTCCCAGCCAGGTATGACTGGCATGATCTATGGTCAGGGACATAATTCACCCGTGTGGCTTGCCTATACAGGGTGTAATCAGCAGTGACGTATTTTGTGACAGTTCTGTATAAAAGATGACTAACATAAATAAAATGCATTGTATATTATGGGTAATAGAATATAAAGCACTACAGATAGTCTCCTCCAGCTGTGAGGATCCAGGATTTAAGTCTGTGAGTGATGGCGTTCTGAGGTGAAGCTAAAAATTCTCTCGCAGCTCATCTCCTCACCCAATGGCCTCCCACCAGTCTAGCTCTCAGCCTGCTCAACGTGAAGACAGTCTCAAAATGAGCTCGTGAAGAGTTTCCACAAATATTTATGATCCTAAATGGAACATCCAGAGTGTTATTTTAGTTTTCATTCCACTTATTTCATTCACACTCATTCTTGTCCAGTAGGTTTCTCTTTGTAATATGTTACACACCGCTGAAGACAATGATAAGAATCAGCAAGGTGCTGGATAGAGAACAACAGTACTGGAGTCAAATCTAAGTCTCAGTTTTGACTCCATCACTAGGTAATTATATTCGAATTTAATAATCATGTAGACTCAGTTTCCTAATCTTTAAAATGGGGATCTTATTCATCTCTCTAGCCCTGACTTCTATTATAATGCAATAGTCCTATTACAATATGCATTCTTCTCTCACCCTGTCCCCAGCACACATAAGCACATACACACATACAATTTGACATTTACTATTGTTAATACCCTGCAGGAATGTTTCTCTGAAAGGGTGATACACTGTTCAATTTATAATCTCTTATTGTGGAATGACACATGTTTTCTCTATTTCATTTTCCCTCCCACTCTAATATATTAATACAACCAGGGCTGCTAGCAACAGTCAAACCTAGCATTGCCTGCTACCTTAAATTCAAACAATAGCTGCCCTCACTTACCTGGTACCTGTCACAGCAAACTATCAGAACAAAAAACATGCAAAAATTAATAAGCTATTAAGGAGCCATTTGGGTACCTAGTCTCAGATTTAAAGAAATTTTATAACTTGTTGAAGGTGTCAGAGGTTGGCTCCTTGGGAAACAGATTGAAATTTGTGTGAAGGGGGCTATTACAGAGTGCTCCTAAGACATGAACAGTGAGGAAAGGGGAAAGAGACAGGTGGAGGAATTGAAGTGAAATGTGGTGGATCCTACCAGGAGCTCCAAAGTTCAAATGACCCTTCACAGTTGACTCCATTAGAGGCAAAGGAGCTAGTTCTTTGTAACTCTATGCAGACCACTCATTGGTGCCTTGGGAAAAGGATCTTCCTTGAGCAAAGAGTTCATTCCTGGGGAGGGACTCAACTGTGGGCCATCTCTCTGGGCAGCTGTGGGAGTGAATTTCTTGGTTCTAGAAGGCATCTGAGTAGTGCACCAGAGGTGCTGTGTATGGCCCTGACTGTCAGGGTTCTCAGATCCCTGGGTCACTTGGCAGTAAAGTAGCAGCTTCTAATGACTTAGCCCATCCCAGAGTCCAGAGGTTGGGCTCCCAGTGACACTGAAGCAATTTGTGATGGAGCAAAGGACAGGCCCCAGTAAACTGTAAACATGTGGGAGGAGCCTTACTTCTGGCTGAAATAGAGAGAACACCTGTCTTGAAATTTTCCTTCTTAGATAAAAATAATACATTTTCCTGTTTTGAGGGACATCTAGTTAGGATTTAACCTATAAGGAAGAACTATCAAACGTCACTCTAGAGAGAAGAAAATACTAAGAGCTGAGGTTCATTACTAACATACACACCCTAGGGTTGAGGGAGAACCTGAATATTTTTAATAAAAAACAATCTGTGGTGCCAGGTACCACAGACACAGTGTGGCAGCCATAACCTGCAGATCCAAGGTCTTCCACTCAAAGTCACTCCACTTTGGCATGACAGCAGCAAAACAATGCCAAAACCAAACCTGAACTGTGAAGAAATCTCATTAGTGGATTCTCAAATTTTGTTTATGTCTCTGTTATTATGTGGAGGCATCACACGTTTGAATTATATGCATATAAACTGCTAGGCAGTATGCTTATCCAATCCATCTTTTAAAAACTTCCAATATTTTGGAAAAAGTAGTTCTGGTGACAGTTTTACTCTTTGAACCATAATGGATTTTAAATTGTTTTAACACATCTTCCTGCCAATTTAGTCAAATCACTAATGTAATTAAAAATACCTTAGAGGTCATAGAAGGGGAGGCAAGATTCATGTAGGCAGATGTTAGAAGGACATAATAAAAGGTTAGGATTTGGTAGCTGGGGATTGACATTGGACAATTGACTTATCTTCCTGAAACTCTTCATCTACACAAAGAGCATAATAATGTGCCACTGGATTGATATTACAGATCAGATGAGGTGACACATGTGAAGTCACCAGCACCCACCCTATTGTATGCCCTTAGCATGAAAACAATCCTGGTTTTAGTTTCCTCTGTCTTGTCATGACATCACATAGTTAAGGAATTTGTTAAGAACATAAAAAAAAAGCCATGTATGTGGGACTCAGATCCAGAGCAGCAAAATCCAAACAAACAAACAAAAAGTGCATCAAGAGGGTTCATACAAAGAATTGTGACTCATGTGCCCTAGCCAATGATTAAACCTTAATACAACTTGACAGTTTTAATTTTTATATAAATACCACTAGGGCCTATCATTCACATTATGGATTCCAAGCTTAACAAATGTAATTTAAAAACAACAAAGCTGCTTTTAAAGGAGCACTGTCAAAGCGCTGACATTTTCAAAATTGAAAATGCCCCGTGTATAAGATTTGAAATGGAAAACCCAGCAATTCTTCTCTTTACCTGACAGAAGTTATCAGGATGGACCCTGGGAATGCCTGGACATTTTTTAAGTTGAGTTATTGATAGGTTTAGATGGTTTCTTGTGGAATCATAAATATTTGGATACATATATAAAAGAGCTAGTCCTTGGTGAAATTGGCGAAATAATAAGTCAGGTGCTCTGCAGAAATTATCTCTTTAATTGTCACAGAAATTCTGTGTGTCCATGATTATCATTAGTCTCATTTTGCCAAGGAGAAAAGAGGAGTGGAAGGAGAGCTGGGGCTCTGTGCCTTTGACTCCAGATTATTCTCCTCTAATCTATATCCTCTCCAAAAATAACCACCACACGGTAGGGGTGGGTTGCTGCAGAAGAGAAAATAGACTCCAGGGAGGAAAAGGATTTTGGTGTGTAGGGGGTCCAGTGGCTAAATAGTGACCAAGTAAAGGCTAGAAATAAGTTCCCAGATCCATGTTCTTTCTCATGTTCCTTATGCCTTCTCTGGATTGTGGACCCAGCACAAGAGATTAGAATTTTTTCTGCAAGACAAAGCTTTGTATGTTCATATAAAACTGTGTATTATGACTTTCCTTAAGATTAATCATTTTCAACAATATATATGAGTCCCATACTTTTCTACTTCACTACAAAATTCAACTGAGTAGTGATATTTAAAATGAAAAATTTTGTGATATAGCCCAACACTGGTAACTAAGTCCTTATGCTTTAAAACCTAAATTAAAAGTAATAAGCAATATCACTGTCTTTACATGAAGCAAATAAGAAATATACCTGTTTGCTCAGCAATAAGCATAAAGATGAGGATAATATATGACTATTTTAACTTCATTATTATTTGTATAACATTTTCATTCTTTCATTCAACAAGTATTTGTTGAGCACATACTTGCAAAGGGAAGAATAACTAAAAAAAAAAAAAATCTCTTGCTGTGCTCTTTGTTGGAGAGTAAGACCATAGTGAAACCAGGTAAATTTAGTCCCTACCCTCTAAAACCAGAGGGTAAAAACAGCAAATAAATATCTTTATTTGTAAGCTCCTCAAGAGAGGCATCAAATTTTTATTTCAAAATGTTCAACAATGGAGTTTACCACGTGACCCTATGCAGTAAGTATCCATCAACAAGTCCATCAACATTTATTTAATGTTTTAGGCATTCCAATTGCTAAACCAAAAATATGGTAACAGTTCAAAAGAACTTATATCTTTGTGGACTAATTCAAGCAATCAAAAAGGAATCAACCAATACACATACCACCTCTGTGGCCCTAATGCAGAACAGACAACCTTTACACTAGCAAATATGTCCCTCTTCACTTTTGTCTCCTGGTGTGGCAACCTGATAAAGTCAAGCAGTAACCTGTAACCAGGTAAGACAGAATCACAGAGTGGCAAGCCGAACTCTAGTTCACTTCCAGACAATTGCTAGGACTTGCTGATATACAAACTAGAAACCAGACAGGCTAGATTCATATTTATGTCTTGCACAGGAGTATAGAGAGACATGCTGTGTGCAAATGCTAGCAATTTCAAGGTGACAAGATTGAATAGTCTGAAGGTCAATAAGTCTCACCTGGGGTCACCTGGCCTTGTTGTCACTTCAGTTGACAAAGAACAAATTAAAAAATAAAAATCCTAATAGGATTTTCAGAAGCAAAAAATTATGATGCACCTTGTGTTTTCAGGTTTTTTTTTTTTTTTTTTTTAAAAAAAAAAGGATTTCACATTCCTTTCTGTTATCTGCAAGTCTTCTGTGAGCAAAGAGTTATGGACTGATTACAAAGGCCTTGGTTTTCATGCAAAAGGCAAAAGCACTTAAATATAACAAGGCTGGTTGATCTGCCCTTTAAATTCCTCTTGTTTTTGGTCACAGGGACAGATCTGCACTTGTTACAGGATGACTGAGTAAGTCACTCATGGCATTGCCACTTGTGAGTAATGGCACGATTTCTTCTTTCTTGGGTGTTAAGTATTTTCTCTCTGTCTCTGTCTTTTCCTGTATATATTAATATCTAATTTCCATGTTGGTTATCAAAATGCAGGCAAACATTTTCTGCTATTGCACAGGGAAGATAGAGGGCATTTCGGGAACTCCAGGGGAATTCAAGCCTCAATCATGTTCTAACATTGATTTATGTCAATCAATATGCATTTTTGCAAACTATCTTTTAGCTTTCTCTCTCTCTCTCTTTTTTTTAAGTTAGCACTTAGCAGCAGAATTGGGTCATTTTCATTAGAAAGAGACTTTAATTAACTAGTTCTTTATTTAAAAGAATATAAGTTCACTCTCAAGAATGCTATAACATTTTGTCAATAGTTCAAAACAGGGCTAATGATCATCATTAAAGAAAGCCCATGTGTGAATTTGAAATCTCCAATTTATTCCTTTTATTAAACTATGGAATCCTAGCAAAAGCAGCTATATAGTAATCATTTACCACGTTACAAATAAATAAAACAAGCATGCCAGAAAAGGTGACAGGAAATGTGTGGTTGAAAATAAAAAATATCCCTTGTCAGCTTTAACAGGTATTCAATCTTTTGAGTCAGAGGGAAATTTGGAGAAATATTTTCTCCTTCTATATTCTCCTCCTTAAAAAAGAATATCCTGCTTGAATGGCCTCTGATCATTATAAATAATCACAAGTATGGTTATCAGGGAAATTATAGAAGGAACGAAACAATTCTAGTCTTACTATTTCCCCTAAGAATAGTTACTGGGCATATTAGAATCTCCTGGGGTGCTGGTGTTTGAGGGGGTAAGAAGTGAGCCTTGGAGTTTGAAACTACTCTTCAGGAGAGAGAATTTAGAATGGACTTCCTGGATTCGCCTGATCATCTGTTTCAATTATATTACGCACAGCTCAAGTCTCTGGCCTTTAGAACAACGCATTCACCAGAAGTCTGCAGAGTGACTACTTCTGAGGTACGTGGCTAACTCTAACTACCACATACATGAAATGTTTGTAAAAGAAATGCTACTTTGTTAGCTGCACAATTACTTATATTAACCTACTGAACACTGGCACAAATCAGCTTCTTCAGAAATTGTCTTTTAACAAAAGGCCCAATTTGTTCATCACTAATCTCTAATTAAAATAAAAAATAGCTTAGATTATTTTTACCTTATAAGAAAACAGATTTCCTGATCCCATCTTTAGTTTCTGTTTTGCATCTATAAATATGTATTCCCATTCTAAACGAATAGCTGCTTATATACTCAGTTTCCTGATCTCAGTCTACCTCTGGCTCAATTGGTCACAGATTCTTGATGGATTCAGGTCCCCAGATGTTCCTTTCTCGGGTCTCCACAGTATACTCTGTGATATCAAGAGTGACCAAACTGCACTCCAAGAGACCTCCCAAGGCTTTCTCCCATCGTACTCCTGGCTCTTCCTTTTCCCTAATTCTCCTGACTTTTCCTAGTTTATATTATGCTCTAAACGTTGCCCATTATTGGTTTATACAATCTCTTGTACCCTCTCTCACAAAATTAGAATTTAAAAGACCATAATTGGGGTTCTAAAGCTCACACTAACTTGCATTTTTGGGCAATTCAGATGATTCCGCCATCATTTGGGGGACTAGGTACTTGTTTTACACCAGGCCTCTTGCTTTTCTTTCTTGATGTCTTGGTTAATACTGTTTCCTGAGTTATTCACAAATTTGTTTGTTTAAATGAGGCCATTAAAAGCTGTTTTGGGGTCTGGGTGTGTAGTTTAGTGGTAGAGCACAGGCTTAGAATGTGAAAGGCCCTGGATTCAATCCCCAGCACCAATAAATGAATAAATTAAATAAAAGCTGTGTTTGTCCATTTGTACACAAAGTAAAATGTCCTATCACTGCATAATATTCATCTGACAGCTTTTCCCCTATAATAATTTTTTTTATTATTTTCTCTTTCCAGCATTTAGTTTTCTCACCTTAAGTTAAGTTCAACTTTCACTTATTTTCCATTCCTCTCCAGTTTAAAATATCCATGTGGTTAGATTTAACTGTAGTCAAGATTTTTATTCTTTTAGCTAAGAATAACTTCTGCAGTCCCTTGCAGAGGCCTTCATTTTATTCCACAGTAACTGTATTATTTAAATTATATATCATGAATCACAGTAAAAGAAACCTTTATTTACTTTATTTCTATGAACATGGGAATACACATACTGATTCTAGAGTGTACTGTAAAAAGTTTATGCAAAAAAAAAAAAAAAACGCACTAGATTCAAATTTGGGGGTTCACTTGGGAAGAGGTTAGGTCATAAAACACCATGATTATTCCAGATAATCAAAAAACAAAGACAAATTTCTTGCTGCTTCATTTATGTATCTTCCAAATAGTTGGAGAATTATAAAACAGGTAATTGTTTTACTGAATACATACCATTTTAAAAAGATGATTACTTGGCCCTAGTTTCCTTTCTTCTTTCCTTTTTCCCATCACCCCAAGCCCCCAACAAAAAGCTTACCAGTTGGTTAGTCTCTGTGTTATTAGTTCATGGAAATGCTAGTATTATTTAACAATAAAAATAAAAATCACACTCAAGCGAGCACTGAATTATTCATGCACTCTGATTTTACATAATTTGGCCATCCCTCTTTTTATTGCTATTTCAGTTTCTATCACTAAACAATTCTCCACTAGGTCCACCTTGGATTCCTGTGAACAAGGAGATAACACTTGCAAAATGTTCCCTCTGAGACGATGTTCTGAGCTGATGTCCAAACATTTGCAGCTAAAGCCGAAAGGACGAAAACAGCAAGGAATACCCTCAGTGCCCAGAATGAAAAGTAGAGTATTAACAAGACTTTTTTTTAAAAAAAATCAAATTTCTTTAGAATTTAAAAATCTGTAGTGACACAAAAGCTAGCAAAATTGAACCATCACAGGAACAGCCTTTTAAGACATACACTGTCAGTCTATCTTTTCATTATGAGTGCATACAGACACGACATCATTTAAAACACAATTAAGGCACATAATGTGGTTTTAGCATTAAAAGTTACTAATGGGAGTGTCAGCCTCTGTTCAGCAAATGGCAAGAGGAAGGGAAGGATCGCCTTTGAGCCAGTACAAGGACAGGAAGGCAGCTTGTTCCTCCAGCAGTGTCAGGTGCTGGAGGTGAGCTGGGATGATGGTCAATGTTCCAGGTATCACAGGGTCAGGGCATGACTTGCACTGGCCTGGATCTTATGCAGCCCTCTGAACTTCACAGATATTTTTTTTCAAAGTGGAAGAGTAAAAGCTAGTTAGCTGAGGCAGCAACTGATGAAAGCAAGAAGAAAAAGTAGATTGCTATGCAATGAAAACTAAACAACTAAAAATGCCTTCTCAAGTGAGAGAAGCGTCTCTTTAAAAAAATCCTATTTATTGTTTTGCCCATTTCTAACACACAATGGTTAGCAAGTCTTTAATATAAGTGGCTGGAGGTATTAACTAAAACTTTGCAGCAACATTCTTCAAATGTTTGGTGTTAAGTGTGGGAAAGAGAAAAAACCACAGATGGAAAATACTATAATGAACTGACATGTTCTATTTAAAAACTGTTTGTCAGCTGTAGTTAAGTTGACACTGTCAGCATGGCAACAAATCATAACATTTTGCATGTTTTGCTGCATGCTTGGAGCAACAATAGCACAGAGCTCGTGTAGATCTGGTGGTGGGAGTTTAGGAATGGTACAATCAATGGGATGGTGGAGAACATGTTTGATCTGCTGCTCCCTAAAGGTCAGCCACAGGGGAAGTGGAAAATGTCTGGTGTGCGATTTCTTATGTCTGTAAAGGAAAACTGCTGTTCAGAGTTTTTAAAATAGGCACTGAGTGGCCCAGGAGCACTAAGGAATTCCCTCCACTAAATTGTATAATTGTTGCAATTCACTTAGAGATTCATGCTCTTCAAGGATAAAACCCTCCACAACATTCTTTTATGGCTATATTGCATAGGGAACAAAGACACAATGATAAATAACATGAATTGGAAACATACTAAATGTCATTGAATGTGACCTCAGAAGTTGAAATCACACAGAAAAAAAAGGGAATGCATATAAAGACAAGTAATTTATTAAATGTGTTATAGAGTGACCTGCTACATGCTTAGCTCTGGACCAGGAAATATGGTGTTAACATCAAAGAAATAGTTTTAAAAAATTTTCTGTTCTCATGGAGTGAGCAAATACATTGAGAAACTAAAAGTAAGAGAAATACACAAAAAATATGCATGAGTAAAGCCACATATAATTCAAAAACAATTTTAGCTAATAGTAAAAAGCAGTTCTGAATAACCCAGAAAGAAAATAACAAAATGTTGGTTTAATAGTACATATGTGTTGTGAACCAATATCAAATTCCAGCCTGGTTTCTTACAGAGTCATTGGAGTCAGCCAGATAACATTAATAGTTTGCAATATTGGATAGAGCAGTAATTACATAATAGAGAACACATTTGTCTTCCACCCCACCCATGTGTTCAAGTCTTGGTCATTAGCCTGTGGAACTATTGGGAGGTAGTGGAATCTTTAAGAGTTACACCTGGGCTGGGGATGTGGCTCAAGCAGTAATGCGCTCATCTGGCGTGCGCGGGGTGCTGGGTTCGATCCTCAGCACCACATAAAAATAAAATAAAGATGTTATGTCCACCAAAAACTAAAAAGTAAATATTAAAAAATTCTCTCTCTCTCTTCTCTTTCTCTCTTTAAAAAAAAAAAAAAAGAGTTACACCTAGTTGGAGAAAGTTAAGTCATTGGAGGTGTGTTCCCTTGAGGGGGATACTGGGACCCCAACACCTTCCTTTCCTTTCTGTTTGCTTCCCAAACAGTATGAGGTAAAAAGTCCCTTTCTGCCAAGTGCTCCCACCATGTTGTACTGATCTGCCACAGACTCAAAGCAATGTGGTCAGCCAATCATGAACTAAACTCTCCAAAACTATGAGCCAAAATAAACCTTTCTTCCTTTTATTTTCTTTCAGGTATTTCTGTCACAGTGATGGAAAGCTGACTTATATAGTGTTTCATACACTACTTTGAAACACTTTTTTTTTTTTTGTTTTAGACATTCAAAATTATCTGTTGAGTGAATTTATCACAAGCAGCAAGTGGAAAAACTTAAGTACTGGATTAAGTTGTTGGAATCTTAATATCTTCATTTCACAAAGGTGGGAACCAGAGTCTCGGAATGAAGTGTCTTTTCTGGATCTCTGGCAAAGCTGAACAAAAGGGACCCCTGGACACAGTATTCTTCACAATCACATGTTGTTTTTACTATAGAAATTTAAAACATGAAGTATCACGTAGGAGAAAGGTCACCAGACTTACAAGCATAAGATCTGTCCTCCAGGTCTATGACAGCCACTGCTACTCTTCTGTCAAATCTGATCATATCCAGTCTGATCACCCCGGGGCTACACTGCATTGCCCATTTGTGCAGCTAAGAGAGCCATGTGATTACGCTCTTGCTAATAAAATATGAGCAAAATTGCAACATTCATTTCAATTCCTCAAGAGGAAATATCAACCGGAATTTTTCTCTTTATTCATTGCCTTGGCTGGACAAACCAAGGAAAATGCAACCTTGAAAGCTACAGGTGAAGATGGTGAAAATAGTCTGTCTGGGTCTCCTAAGAAACGGTGAAGAGCAGTGCTACCTGTCCACCTACAGCATTCACTCCAGTTTATCACACAAGAGAGAAAGGAATATTTGTATTTTTCATTTCATATCAATTTGAAGAATGTTTGCTACAGAAGCTTATTACTCTCAATTCATTCGGGACCTGAACTCAGCACTGAGTGGCAAGATGCCTTGAGAAAGTCACTGATCACTTTACCTGTTTTTCCTGTTTCCCATCTGTAAAATGGATATGAACATATTCGCCTTTTATGACCTAATGGAATATGGACACAAATCATTCTATAAAATATTTTTATACAATAACAAATTATGAATGAATAAAGGAAGACAGAGGAAAGAACAACTGCTTCCAACTGGTGACCCCAGCTAGAAGGAGATTAAAGGGAAGATTAAGGAGAAATTGAGATGAATCTTAGCATCCTTGATAAGATTTTCAACTTGTATGGAGAACAAGCATAGTGCAAAATGGAAAAACATATAATACATGTTTTCAGAGAATAGTAGAAGACAGTTTGGCTATAGTAAAGAAATCTGGAAAGGATGATGGAAAATAAGGCTATAAGAGTAAATTTGAAGGTCAGATTGTAGTTTAAGAAAGACTGAAACACTAGAATAATGAATTATGATTGATCTTACTCAGTTATAACTTCATCCTCTTTGCCTGCACTTGGAAGAGGAGAGATATGCTTGAGACCCTGTCAAAAGACATGCACTGACTGGATCTGACACAGCCACCTTGTGCTTTTAATGGAAGGGCCACAAGAATCAGAGAGATGTCAATGTAGTATCTCCACTCTGTGAAACAGCTGAACGAAACCAGATGTACTCATCTCTAAGCTTCTGGCGATAAGGGATAATTAAATGCTCACTTTTAACCCACCATTAATTGGCATTTCTGTTACTTGAAGCTAAAAGTGCTCTTAACTTAAAGAATAAGTGCTGTAGACAGTTAACACTATACTGTGGAGAAAATATTATCTGCAAGACCATCACCATAATTTCTCAGACATGTGCTCTTCATGATTAATACTTGGGAGACATAGATCTTCCCACCCTCACAAACACACTCTAAAGCTATATTTATAAAAGTAATATTGAAATTCACTTTATAAGGAAGAAAATTTTTGTTACTGATACTTTGCATTTATTTTATAGGTACTATCAATTTTAAACCACAGGTGAATAAAAACTATTTTCCTAGCCATAAGAAAATCAGTTAGTAGAATTTGTGTGTGTGTGTGTTACTGGGAATTGAATTCAGAGTACTCTACCTCAGAGCTACATCCTTAACTTCATCCTCTCTTTCAATTTTTGAACAACATCTTGATAAGTTGTCCAGGCTCATCTCAAACTTATGATCTCCCTGCCTCAGTCTCTCAAGTAGCTGGGACTACAGTTGTATACCACTTCACCCAGTTAGTACAGTGGTTCTTAACCTTGCCTGTATATTAAGCATCAACCAGGAAGTGCCCAGCTTGCTATAGTTGATTTTTATGCCTTACCATAGTAGCCATAGGAGCCACAGAGGGATCTCATTCACAAACAGTCTTTCATGCTATTTCAATTTTCATAAGGCACCATAATCACTTAGTGAAGATTTGCTCTGAACTGCCTCTGATAGGAATGTGATTAGAAACCTTAAATCCTTTTCTCTGCAAAATCAAAATCCTGTCAGAAAGAGTTCCAAATTTCCATGTAACAAATTTCCTAGACATATATCTGAGCCTGGTTTCGCCTTTGGCTGATTCATATTTTCTATGTCTACCACTCCACCTCTAACTTTTACTGCTCTTTTCTTTGACTAAAACCTAAATATTTCTGGTCACGTTTCTTCATCACTAATTTCAGAAACTGAACAGTTCAGTATTTGAATGGAAGTTAGGGGTATTAAGTCTCCAAGATTTCTGCCAATGATATTCCCCTCCTGGTCTGCAGATCTTTGGAGAGGCCTCTTCAATATTGTACCAGTATTAATCTGTGTGACCAATAGAATACAGCAGAAGTGTTGCTATGTCACTTCTGAGATTGGGTCATAAAAGAGACTGTGGCTCCTGCTTTGGCCTCTCTTTCTTTTTCTCAGGTTATTTTCTCTGAGCAAAGCCAGCAACTATGTTGTGAGAAGTTATGTGGGAGTTCCACGTGGTAAGGAACTGAGATCTAACTGACAGCCATGTGCAGGATCTTGGAAGCAGATCCTATTATCCTGGGGAGGCTTTGGATAACTGCAGTCATGGCCAACACCTTGAAAGCAACTTAACGAGAGACTCTGAGCCAGAATCTAACTCTCAGAAACTGTGAGATTGTAGATATTTATTGTTTTAAGCTATTAAGCTTTCAGGTAATTTGGTATGCAGCTTAACACAGACTATACGGCAGTATAGGTTTTTGCTTTTGTTTTGTATTCTTCCAATGTTTTAAGTGACTTGAGGATAGGAGCCATATCTCATTCATCTTTAGGATTAGCAGGGTGCCTAAGGACAGAGCAGATTCAATAACCGTTTTCTGAATGAATGATCATCTCCTTCCTGTTTTTATCATTAAAGTAAATTCAATGACAATTACACTTCCAGACTTCTGGCTTAACTAAGGATTTTTTTTTTTTTAAATAATGTGGTTTAACTCAGAGAATATAGAAGAGAAAAAAAAGACTGAAATGAGATCACCTTTCAGAAGCTCCAATTTTTTTAATGCTCCCACCATTAAGAGTTCAATATAAATTTACAATGAGGCTCAGTGAGCAATTTAGGAAGCCTTGGCCTCCTGCCTGTTAAGCATTCATGATTACAAACTAAAACTTGGCTTCACCAACTAAGACATGACAGCATGATGGGAAAGACTAAGAGCTGACGTAAGTATAAAAGAAATAAACCCCTGTAGGTCTTGGATTTAGGGGACAGTAGAATTTTCTACTCAATATAACTCAAAGAGAACATTCTTAATGGTAAGTATCCATTGGTAACATGATTATTATTTTTAACTGACACATCAAACATGAAAGATATACACATTAATGTGGTACAATGAGAAGTTTTGATATAATGTATACATTATACAGTACTTATATTGGGGTAAATATATCCATATTCTCATTTCTTTATGGTAAAAGCGTTCAAAATCCTTTCTTCTAGCCTTTTGAAATAGAGCACGTAATTGCTATCTATGGTCACTTTACTGTACAACAGCACCGTGAGAATTCCTCTAACTTTGTTCCCCTTGATCAACCTCTCCTCAGTTCTCCCTTCCCTCTATACTCCTCAGCCTCTGGTATCCACCATTCTACTCTCAGTGTCTATGAGATCACCTTTTATATATTGCAGATGGGTGAGATCATGCAGTACTTGTCTTTTTGATGCTTGGTGTATTTCAGTTAACATAATGATCTCCAGAGAATCAGAGGACGGCTTCTCATCTTCTGTAGGTGAGAACCATATCCTGAAGTGCAAGAGGTTAGTTTTGGTAGATATTTCACAGTGTATCTACCCCTCCAAATCCACCAACCCCCATATGCTAATTCATTCCTACTGGGAAAACATAGATACCTAAAGAGGTAAAATAATCCCATTACCATGTAAAGTAATAAAGATACATCCATTTGGAAACCTCTCAGGAGATGTGCTTGTCTGAGCTGACATTTACTACCAGGGCAACATTTCTTACCCCCCCCTCCCCCCTCCCCAGCGCACTAAGCTCCTTTCTTAGATAGTGATCTCCTCTGGGAAAGAGAGTGGAGTTACTTTTCCAGACCATTAGGGAAAAGGGTTCACTGAGTAGAAAGAAGGAAAGCAAAGATTTAACTCAGCATAGTTGAAGTTTTACCAAAGGAAAGTTCAAGTTGCATGAATGAAAAGCCTTTCCCTGAGAAATTATTTCCCTGTCTGGATTGCCTGAGTTATAGCTTCAGAGACCATGATCCTGGGTAATCTCCAAGCTTCTCCCTTTTCAGGGAAAGAAAAGACTTAAGAAAAGCTGTCTTCTCTTCCTTCACCCTCAAACAGCTGACAACTGCATGCAGCTCCTGAAGCCAAGAGTCAGAATCATTTTTTTGTCATTTAAAAAATTCACTAAAATATTAAAAGAGAAAAGAACCAAATGGCGGCAGTACAAGAAAGGGCCTCAGGTTCAGTTAATTTCCGTTCAAGAAAATAAGCTTTAATTTTTGCATCACTTGACAAAGACTGCTTACCTCTCAAAAATTTGAGTACTGTCCCAAAGGCATAAAAATAATATGCTCTAAAGACTAAACTTACTTAAACTAAGCAGACTCAATAGTAGAATAAACAAATAGCTCCATTCCTTGATGTAATCTGCTTTTTCAGTAAAATAAATGGACTCAGATATATCTTAAATTTTAACATTTTTTAAATATGAACATATATAAGTAAGAAAACATAGGTACATTTAAATGTTAGATCACAGCATTTTGACTTTAAGAAGGGAAAGACTCTTCTGTCCCCCTAATCTCAGAATTCTCCATAAAACAGCAAGAAAAAGAAACATAAGCACATTTTGCATCTTTGACATAAAACAGGAGACCATCAGGACTCAGAACCATAGGAGCATAATGTTGCAGAGTGTAGAGTAGTAACTGAACAAAAGGAAGTGAACAGTAGATTAACCGGGCATCAACAAAGGTCAGACTCCAACTAGAAATCTCAAGAATCAATGGCTATGTGCACCAGGTATTGGTATAAGGCAGGGGTGGGGCATGGGCCAAAACCAAGTGGGGCTGGCTGAAAGTCTGCCCCTACATCCTCTACCTACTTCCTAAAAAGCATAGAAACCACTCTTTTTTTTTAAAGAGAGAGAGAATTTTAATATTTATTTTTTAGTTCTCGGCGGACACAACATCTTTGTATGTGGTGCTGAGGATCGAACCCGGGCTACACGCATGCCAGGCGAGCGCGCTACCGCTTGAGCCACATCCCCAGCCCAGAAACCACTCTTCATACCCACTTTGCCTTTAGAAAATTTAAGGTAGAGAAACTCTGATGACGGGATAGAAGAAGGAGTGGGATGGGCAAGGGGAAAGCCACAAGGTGCCAGAGAACACCTTACTGATAGAGCCTTCTGGAAAAGCCTGATATCCTCAACTCTATGCCCAATGGGCTCCCAGAATGGTCCCAGATCATTGTACAACCCCAAGGCAGAGCATTGGAGGACCCTGGTCTGGGGAAATGTTAGTTCCAGGAAAAGGACGAGATATGATGATATTGTGGGATTTCCTAAACAGCAGCAAGAGCAAAAACTGCCCTCTTACAAAATCAACCCATGCACAATCTTTATTTATGCATCTCATTGTTACCATTTTAGTGTTGCACTCTTCAATATGAATGGAAAGAGCCTTTGAGCAATCTCTTCTACGTATTTCTCCAAATCATGGAAAGAATTTTCACTGTTCTCTACTCTGTCTTCTGGTTCTGTCCAATTTCCTCCTCCTTTTCCCTACCCAGCTTCCTCTGGCAACTCCTCTTCCTTGTCTCCTGGCATCTGCTGATTCCTGAGGTCTGGTCTTAACATCAGCCGCCCTGCATGCTTCCAAACGCTCAAAGCCAGTGACTTCTCAATTGATTCGGTTTCTGTTTTGATACTCTTTTCCTAGTCACCTGAGAGCAAAGCCTCAGCACTGCATTTTTTTAAAAAAATGAACTTGTAATTTCAGAATAATTTTAGACTTACAGAAAGTTGATGTGATAGCAGAGTTCCCATTTACTGCATTTAAGTTTCTCCTACTGTTAAAATCAGGATGACACACTTGTCACAACTGATGAACCAATAGTGATATAATGACTCATTGAAAGTTTTTTTTCCTATTGCTCTTTTTTTTTTGTCCTAAGTTTTCATCCATGTTACCACATTACATGTATCCACCATGACTCTTAAGGCTCCTCTTACCTATAAAGTTTCCTCCGAGTTTACTTGTTTTTAATGACGTTGGGAGTATTGAGGAACACTGGTCAGATATTTTTGTAGAATTCCTCAATGGAGATGTTTTTCTGATGACTAGACTGGAGTTGTGGGTTTGGAGAAGGAAGGTCAAAGGAAGGTACTATTTTCATTTTATCATTATAAAACATACCCACTACCAACATGACTTCTTGTTGTTGATATTGATCTTGATCACCCGAATCAGGAGAATGGGGATTTGCCAAATTCCACTGTGAAGTTATTCTTTCCCATCCTTCCTCCACATTATAATTTTGGGGAAAGACCTGACTCTCAGCCCCCATTGAGACAGTAAAGAGTTATGCTCCACCTCCCTTAGAGCAGAGTGTCTACTGAGATTATTCAGAGTTCTCAGAATTGCATTTGAGCCCTCTTTTGCACTTGGTCCCCAATTCCTGCACATTTTTTTTCATAAATAAACAGTACATTTGGGCTTCAAATCAGATTCTGTAACTGGAAACCTTGACTAACCAGGAGAGCAATTAATTATTTCTGGTTCCTCAAGACTTCCTTCTTTCTTTCCTTCTTTCCACAAATACTTATTGTCTGCTGTGTACTAGGCACTACATTAATTTTAGAAACACAAAGGTAAGCCAAACAGACATAGTCCCTGAGGACTCAAAAGCTTGTAAGAGTGGCATCCCTCCTGTTTATTTAGGAAGTCAAAAGAGAAGACTTCCCTGACAAGATAAACTAGTTGTTTTTTTTTTTTTTCCTTTGTGTTACTACTGAAGATTGAACCCAAGGCCTCATGCATACTGGGAAGGTGTTTTATTACTGAGCTATAACCCTAGCCCAGAGGTCAATTTGAGTTGAGATCTGAAGGGTGGAATCTCTGAGGAAGAATACCAGAAAAAAAGAGATGATAGATAGAGGGACTGCAGGTGCCAAGGCTCTAATATATGAGCAAATTGGGAAGAAGTGTTGCAATGAGCAAGAAAGAAAGGATGTGATAGTTTGGATCTTTGGTATCTCCCAAAGACTATGTTGATGGTTCTGTCACCAGGTACTATGAGAGGTGATGTCTTTAAGAGGTGGAGCTAGAGAATAGAAGTAAGGTGATGAGGGAGTGACCCTGAGTGGGATATTGGGGCACTGGTCTCTTATTCTCCTTATACCTCCTGATGCCATGAGGTGAGCACCTTTGCTCCACCACACGCTCCGTGTCATGATGTTATGTCTCACCATAGGCCCAACATGCCAGGACTAAAACTTCTGAAACCAGGAGCCCAAACAAACCATCCCTTTTCTTAAGTCGATTATCTCAGTTAATTCATCACAATGAAGGTAAGCTGGATAACACAGAGAATAAAAGAGGCCTCCACAAAGGACAGGCTACCTCCCATAAATCCTCTAAGCCATGTGTGGTCACCAACAGCAAGGCACTGCCATGAATGGGAGGGGTTTTAAAAAGAATTGTGAAACCAGACCAAGGCGGACTGTGTCAGGGAAGCAGGAAGAGATTCAGCACAATTAGTGAGGAAGCCTTTGCAGAAGTCCAGGGAGGAAATAATGATAGCTTGGTCCAAATTAGGGACAGTGGAGAGGGAGAAAAATGGACAGCTTCAAGAGGGAGACAGAAATATATGATCTTCCGTAAGTGGACTAACTTCTCTTTACCTCAGTTTTTTCACCTGTAAAGTGTGAGTGTGGGGGGACAATAATATACCTACTTCATGGAGCTGCTGCAAAGTAATTAGTTAATATTTGCAAAGCATTTGAACCAGTGCCTGGCTTACATTAATATCTATTAATAATACCAGTTAAATCATGAGAAATAGGGGTCTATCTAAATCAATTGGGGAAACAATCCCCTGATCACAATGTAAGCAGGCTTGGCTACATAATTTCCAACTTCTCCAACTCTAAATACTGACTTTTCCCAGCCATTGTTCTTTGCTACAGTCTAAGCACATGGGTCATCTCCATAGGGTTCACTCCACAAATGGTACCTTTTATCTCATACAACCTTCACCACTGTTATTCTCATCAGATCCTCCCTGCCAAACACACACACACAGACACACACACACACACACACACACACACACACACACACACCTGACAATAGGAAAACAAGTGTTCTCCTAACTAAGAAATTCTGATCAAAATGAAGCTGATTTTTTTCTTTTTTTCTTTTTCATTCTTAAAACAGTTCACATTCAGGACCCATAGAATTTGTTCTACCATTTCTATCCATTACCCAGTGGTCCTATCCTGCTCTTCCCACCATGCTTAAAACTTAAAACGTATTTCAGGAAAGAATCTACCTCAACAAGCTTTAAACATCCAAAGTCACCCACCTTTTGCAGAACTATAGCTGAAATGATTGGTCTGATTACTCAGGAGTACTCAGGAGAGGAGGGGCCATCACAGCCATTGACTCAATTAGGTCTTCACGTGATAAAAATGTGTCTGGCACAAAGAAGATGGGCTCTCCAGGAGTTTTCAAGCTACCTAGGGAGGTGAGGCTAATTCACGCACAGGAGAACTAAATATGAAATATAAGAAGTTACCCATTTCTCAATTTAGACTCTAGGTTGCCTGGAAAGAATCTATAGGAGAGGGAATGAGGACTACGTAGTGATAAAGCCAAGAACATTGAGATTCAGTATCACAAAGAGGCTTTTATATTAATAAAACATTTTCAAACTCTCAACCAACAGGACACATTTTCACTTCTATCAACCTCTGGCACAGGATACATCCTCAACACAAACACAAGCTAGAAGCAAAACAGAATCATCCCAGACATTTTCACTAAGCTTAGCAAATTTATTTATAATGATAACTAAAATGTTTCATTTGCCAGTAATTTGGGATTATAATTTATATAGCCCATTCCATGTCCATTCATCCCTTGGTATGCACAGGGGATTGGTTTCAGTTCCCCACAAGGATATCAAAATCTGTAGATGCTCAAGTCTCAAGTAAAATAGCATAGGATTTGCATAAAATCTCTAGTATACTTTAAATCATCTCTAGATTACTTATAATACTTAATATAAGGCCAATAACATGCACATAATTGTTTTCCTGTGTTTCTTAGCGAATAAACACAGTCCTGTACATGTCCAGTATAGTCACATTTATTTTTTGAATTTCAATCCACAGTTGGATGAATCCAAAAACGTGAAACCAAAAGATAGGGCTAACTGTAATTTTCTTGAGAAGGGAGAGTCCCCTTCAAAATATCCCCCATTTATAAGAAAAAAATATACTAATTTATCAGAGGTGAAGAGGAGACTCTCAGTACTTTCAAAAGAAATTACACTAAAACAAAGAAAGAAAAGAGAAGTTGCTAAAGGTTTAGAACAAAAAATCAGTTGCAAATAAGCTAACATTGAAGGTAAATTTTAACTAATAAAATAGATGATTTTACTGAAAATTTAACACCTCACAGCATAGCCGTCTGCCCAGTCTGGAAACCATTAACATCTTGTCATCACTGCTCTAAGCACATCAATGATAGGAATTTAAAAAAGAAACCAGAACACCAGAAGGAACAGACCATGAAGCCAATAGTGCACAAACTTCCCCAGGGCCTTTTCCTGGTGGACTCCCATACACTCCAGAGTTTGCAAAGCTGCCGAATTCCAGGTTGGAGAGGAAAAGCAGAAAAACATAGATAACTTTGAAAAGAAAGTGCCAATACTTCAATCAGTGCTTTTACACAGTTGATAAACAGGGGTGTAGATAAGCCATGAAAGCATCCCTTTAATAATGATGAGTCATCATATACAGTCTTCTATTTTAATCAGATAGACACATCCTTTTTACAAATTGAAATACCAAAACAGGGGTCTTTAATTACTTTTGGGACAGAGACTCCTTCCAGGCTCTATTGATAGCTGGGAACTTTCTCTGCAGATAACTGTCCCTAGCCCATATTACCAATTCTTAATAAATATCTAAATAGGAACTCATTTCTATCTTAGAGAGACTCCTGCCTCTTTGTTTCTGCATCTGGTCTAAACCCCATACATTTTGAGACATCATGCCACTCAAAAATACAGCATTTCCATTTGCCCACCATCAACCCCATCTCTATATGAGATCTCTATTGTCTTGTGAACTCATGTTAATAGCTTATGAAACACTGCATTTAGAAAGCTTTAAGACTTTGGGGAAAGAGCATAACAATCTTAATATGTCATAAGAATGAGTTTCATATCACTGATGATGTGATACACAATTTAATTTTTTAATCAATTCTCCAATTTTTTTTAACTATAGTAAGACCACTTCATGAAACATAACATCTTAATAGACTTTTTTCCAGTACCCAGATTCTTCCTGAATAATAGGCAAGCACCCTTCCACTAAACTGTACCACAGCCCTAGGTCCTTAACAGATTTTTAAGTGGACAACACAATATTGTTAACCACATGCACAATGTTATACAACAGATACCTAGAACTTATCCAGCTTTCATTTTGCCTGAAACTTATACCACTGATTAGTAACTTCCCATTTTTCCCTCTCCCAGACCCTGGAAAATATTCTACTCCTCTGCTTCTGTGAGTTGAATGATTTTAGACACTTCATAAGTAGAATGATCAGCATTTGTCCTTCTGTGACTGGCTTCTCTCAATTCTTTCATCCATGTGATTGCACTTTTCAGAATTTATTTTGCCAGCTGAATAATATTCCATTGTACATATGCCACATTTTCTTTATCAGTTCATTCATTAATGGACATATAGGTGATAGTCCCATATTTGCCATTGTAAATGAGGCTGCAAAGTACATGGCACTGCTAATATTTGCCAGAGAGTCTGATTTCAATAGTTTTGGACAAATATCCAGAAGTGTGATTGATGGGTCACACGATCACTCTATTTTTAATTTTCTGAGGATCCTCTGTATTCTTTTTACTATGGCCAATTTATATTTCCATCAATACTGTATAAGGTTTGCCTTTCTCCATATCCTCATCAACATCTGTCTTTGATTTTGTTGCCATTTCATCTTTTGATTTCAGCTCACCTAATAGATTCATGGTGATATGTCACTGTACTGTTTATTTGCATTTTCCTTATTTCTAGTGATGTTGAGCACCTTTTAATATCCTTACTGGTCATTTTTATGTGTTGTTTGAAAAAAATGTCTATTCAGATCCTTTGCCCAATTTTTAAAAATTGGGTTATTTATTTGTTTGTTTGTTTGTTTGTTTATTTATTTATTCTTTCCTATGAGTTCCCAATTCTCTTTGGTTTGGTTTAGTTTTTGTTTGTATTGTAGTGCTGAGGCTAGAACCCAGGACTTCAAACATGCTAGCACATATTCTACCACCAAACTATATCCCTAGCCCATGTTACCAATTCTTAATAAATATCTAAATAGGAACTCATTTCAATCTTGGAGAGACTCCTGTCTCTTTGTTTCTCCATCTGGTCTAAACCCCATACATTTTGAGGCATCATGCCACTCAAAAATACTCTGCATAAGGAAAGCAGAGAGAATTTGTACAAAAAGACAAGACAAAAATAAATCAGTTGTGCTCTGGGCAGTTCTGATAATCAGGGTGCTCATTTACTCAGTTAATAAACTCAGTTTTGACTGTGAGTTTGAGAGGTAAGATGCAAGATGTTTGAAAAAGACCAGTCCCTCTCCTCAAAGAAGAGTCCTACCCATTGCAGTGCCTGGGGAAATGTTTCAGAAAGCCTGTAGCAGGGTAGCAAGTGCTAAGAAGACAGCCCCAAGACATCTTTTCTGCTTTGGGAAGTGGAGAAATTGACCTTTATGGAGGCCAAGTGAGGTTTATCCAGGGCAGGAAGAAATAGTAGTGACCATCTTCCCAAGGGAACAGGGCACTCTAGCAAAAGAACAGTGAGAACTATAGTATAATTGGAGCAGACTGTGTATTACTAGAAGGAAAAGAGGCAGCAACAAACTCAAAAAGGATGAATCAATTGAATAGTTTATCCTTTGCCCCATAATTCTGCAAGCTAGCTTAAAATATCCAACAAAAGTCTTAGTAGGAAAAGAAATAGGAATACCTAGATGGAATCAAATAACGTAGCAGTTTAAGCCTATCCTTTGCTACTGGATAGATAGTCCACATTTTTTAAATAGTGCTCATTTAATAGGAGGTAAGCACCAGGCTGAGGGTTCTACATTCACTTAACTTTCTCAGCACCTCTATGCAGTAGATACTACTAATTCCACTTATGGATTATGAAACCCATATTAAGAGAGGAGAAAGCAATACTAGAGGGAAAAGTGATCCTATCCATCTTAATGATATTCTTCAATGCCATATGCCATGCTGTCATAGTAAGCTCAACAGGGACTTATGAGTGGATGTTTTTATTTCTTTGGATTTGTCTTCGCCTGAGCCACGAAAGTCCAGATTCTGTGAAGTCAACCAGAGGGTTAGTGCTTATAGTAGTGAGTGACAAACTTGGGTAGTAAGGGTCGCAGGTCACCATTCCAGTTACATTGCCCCCACTGAGTCCCAGAACAGTGACCTCTGGTAGCAATATGGGGTGAGTATGCAGGGAGCTAAGACCGCCCCCTCACAACTATCCCATTTCAATACAGACATAGTTATAAGGACAAATTATGCATTAAATATCACATACACACTGTAGGAAAATAACAAATCTTTTTTTATTTTTTTTTCAGTTGTAGAAGGACACAATACCTTTATTTTATTTGTTTATTTTTTCATGTGGTGCTAGAGAACTAACCCAGTGCCTCATGCATGATTGGCAAGTGCTCTACCACTGATCCACAACCCGGGCCCTACAAATCTATTTTTAAAGACATTAGTTACTAAATCTTTAGCACCCTCAGTGATTTCTGATGTCTCCTTGCCAACTTTCAATTTAATTGTTTCTTGAAAAAAAAAAAAAGCTCATATGAATGTTTTGGAACATGGGTGCCTGATAATACTCCTGTGCCACCATCATCAAATCCTGCTAAATAGTCAATCTATAGCCATCAATGAAATCTTTACTTTCTCTACATAGGAACAAGAAGAAGAACTGCCACAATCACAATAGAGTACTAATTCAGCAGAATGAACCAAAGAATCTAAATGTTTACAAAAATGTCCTGGATTTTTCTAGATTTTTCTTTCAGCCTTCTTGGAACAGGTTATCTCTCTGACATATTGTTGGGACGTTCGGTGGTGTATTCAGGGCCTCCTGTCAAGCTGCTGTCCTTTGGTCTGAGCTGTACTCACACACCCCTGTAGCTCCAAGCACTCTGTGTGATTAATAGCCCTGCCAGCAATTCCTATTTAAAAACTATTCCTACTTTATGTCTTTTTTTCTACTTGTCCCTGATCTTCTCTGAACCTTATTTTTCCCCTCAACAGAAATTACCAACTGTCAGAGTTTTCTCCCCACTCCAAATCCTGGTAACTTTACTCCATAGTGTTTTGCTTTGGGGGAGCTTTTGTTAAATATACAATAAGGCAAAGCCTATTAGAATTAAACAAGTAACTGGCCCAAATGGTTCTACATGTTAATATTCTGCCAGGACCTCTTTCCCTCTACTTACTGTCCCAATCCAAACCCAATTTTAAGACAGACAGAAAGAAAGCATTCAGACCATCAAACGGTACGCCACCTCATGCCAAGCAATAAGTTACTTCCTGGTGCAGCTTGTGCACTGGATGTGTAAGTTGCATTTTCGAAATTATTCTGTCAGCCCCTTGACAATTTAACTTATTTATTTATTTGTCCAGCTCCTCAACTCTGTGTGGGTAGCAATGTCTCGTCAATATCTCATTCAGATGTAGCATGGAAA
Organism: Marmota marmota marmota; assembly: GCF_001458135.2. Taxonomy (NCBI): domain Eukaryota; kingdom Metazoa; phylum Chordata; class Mammalia; order Rodentia; family Sciuridae; genus Marmota; species Marmota marmota. The sequence goes on along the minus strand of NW_026000016.1, from coordinate 30,721,549 downwards.
AGCCTAACAACCCTGGGCCAGCAGCCAAGCTTACCAGTGACTGACGCTCGCTTAACTGAGCAAAGATTTGCTCTGCACAGAGTGGGGCTTGACTGTACAAGAACCAGTAGTGACAGCGAAGATGCCGGCTAGAATCCTGACAAAGCTACTTCCAACTTGTGCTCAGGCAAGTGGAACCAGCACTTAAACTGAATGCTAAGGGGCTTCAATCTTGGTACTTTTTTTTTGTTCCCCAATCATTTAACTTCTGAATAAACCCTGGGATTTTAGAGGAAAAACAGCACATTAGCACACTTACATCACAAATCCTTGTACCATTTAAAAAAGCCTGTTGAAGATTTATTAACTTGTAGAAGCAATCATTTAATTGCTTGCTTCTGCTACACCACACACTATTTTTTTTAAATGACCAAATTAAACCTGCCGCACAAATTTGTGCTTTGAAGTTCCTGCAAAAGGATCATTCCTTTGAGGGAGTGATAAAAAGAATTGAAATGCTCTCCTTTGGTACAAATGTCAGCACACCTCCCTTGCCCCACCCGAGATGCCTTCATATACAGAAGCAAATCATTCTCCTTTAAATGTTTCTAATTCATTTTCCAAGCAGGTCCAAATTTCCCTCTGCAATTTCAATGAAAGCCCATAAGCATTTACAAATGGAGAAACATCAACATCATACTTACAATTTTGGGATGTGTAATGCAGCTGTGTATCTTATCAAAAAAACTGTTATGTTTATTTTTGCTGTCCTTCCTGTTCAAAGACAACACCACTCTTGGCATAGCTGAAGAAACTAGTGAGAAACCGAGTCCTTTCCACACCACGAACATGTGGACACTATCCTTTGAAATGGAGCTGCAGAAGCAGTTAGCAGGTCTGTTGTTTGACACTTTGTCTCCTAGATCAAATTCAGCCCAAAGCCATCAAGATGATTTACCATCTAAACTCAGTGAATTTGGTGATATGCAACTGCAGAATCAAATATGTAGACTAAATTCCCACATCACAGGTAAAAACAGTGTAGACATAAGTCGGTATACACAACAGGCCCCCGGTTAGCACAGTGGTTCAGTTAGCTAGAAAGATTCCCAAGCTGCGTGTGGATAACTAGACAATGTCAGAGTCACAGGGGCAATGCATCTGAGTTTTTAAAGTGCTGGATGCCTCCTGCTTGGATAGGAGTTCTGTTCCATTGCATCAGACGCCCCGCCCCGTAACACGATATCATCAACCTGTGCAGAGCATCAGAAGTCCAGGCGGGTCACAAGCGAAAGTCTCTCCGCTGCCAATTGAGATTGACATATGCTGCTGTCATAAAGATCACGCTGTCCAATTGGCTAAATTGGTGGTCTCGAGAATGAGCCAAGGTACAGTCTGTCAAAGTGAAAGTCCTGTGCAGTGCTCAAGTTAGGTTTTCATAATGTCAGTTTGATGAACCCCTGAGGGTTAAAACACTGCTTTGTAATTGGGGAGAAAAAAAAAAGGAATTTTTTTCCTTTAAGTATTTAGTTTTGCTTTGACTTATTTGTTTTGTTTCAGTTTGTTTTTGTTGTTTTTTTTTTAAGGCATTTATGCAAAGAGGACAGAAGTAGGGCCTCCCCGGCAGGGACAGAAAAACGGATGGGTTTTGAAGGAGACAGGTGACTGGAAGATTGCTCTAACTCCCTCGGAACCCAAACCTGGTTAGCTGGGAAACAGCTCTTCTTCCAAGCCATCCTCTCTTTCCTCTGTGGGACTTGGAACCTGGATGCTATAATTGAAAGCCAGTGTATTAAGCATAACACATCAATACTGTTAACACCCAGCCTCCCGCAAGGCTGCCTCCTAACAGCTCTGTTTTCTGCCTACCGTATGTGCAAGCAAGTGGAACCATCACACGCACTGCATGCTAAAGGCCGCAGCCTTTGTCTTCTCCAAGTTCTGTCTATTTCAGAGGCTAACATGCAGCAATTAGTCTAATTAATGTGAAACAATGAGCTGTGTTACCACTTATCAAATTGATTGTTCCCCTATCAAAACAAAACAGGCTGGCTTTTTGATGTAATTTCAAGAGATGATTTGAAATGTCATGTTGCTGCAAGCCAATTACCGTATGACTAGAGTCACGGTCAACAGAATACATAATTAGCATGAGTTTGGGAAGGCTGCTTACTGCTAGTATGTTAATTAACTGTCTTTTGTCATAAAACAAAAAGGTGGTATGGAAGGTTTTGAAATAGGTCTTTTTTATTTACATTTCTTTGTGCTTATCAACGTGAGGCATGACAATGCAAAAGAATAGAAAAATTTAATTCCACTACTTCAAATTAATACTCAGCTGCAAGGTCAGGCAGAATGTGCAGGCTGCAGTACCATTCACCTCCTCCTCGTTCTGCCCTAGTGTATTACATTACTCGAGGAGTTAAATTAAGTATAGAGTAAAACTGGAATGTAAGAAATACTGAGCTCCAACAAACAAATCCCCTAATGCTCTTCTTTCAGGCTTTTGTGCAACTCCGGAGGGCTGGTCAGCACTCAGCTACCCTGGCAATTACATTCAGGTGTTGTTTTTCTATTTCAATCTTGAAATTTGGAGAGAATAAACCCATCATCAAATGATGATATTGCCTTTACCTATCTATGGTGGAGAAGGAATGCATAATGGGCACCTGTGGGCTTATAAAGGAATCCTATCTGCGAGGCCAGGGCTCCTGTGCAGCTCCCTCTTCTATGTGATAGCCAAGCAATTCCGCACTCTTGATTAAGGGACCAATTCTGTATTGTTGAGCTTTAATGCATTCTGGGGACAACTATAATCTGAAGTCAACAAATTAACAATCAAGTTCACGGTAGCCTTGAGCCTCAGTTCAACATGTGTGTATTAGTAAACTAACTGCTGCTTTGGAAAACAAGCCAGAAGTTTCCAAAATTCTAAAATTAATGTTCCACTGTCTGATAGCATTGTTTCATTTGTAGAAGCAGGTGGGCAGGACTCCGGGGCATGCCACAACTCTCCATGAAATATATTGCCATTTTGTGAGTGCACAAAAACTCTTTTCTTCCATTTTTTCCCCCCTCAGGATATGGTTCAGGTCTTACAGTTATGTCAGAGTAGTCCTCTGGAGTCAGAAAAAACACCTTGCTATCAGAAAAGTATCAAATTTAGTTTACAAAGTGGACTCTCTGTCCTACTTTGTCTCCATTTTTCAACATAGGTTTTGTTTTTTCTTTCTTCCTGTTTCTGAAGTCCCTAAAATTACTTAAAATGTAACAGAAAAATATTAAATGGGTAGGATGCAACACTTTGTCTTTTAGAACATAGATTTCTCATTTTGATGATGAAGGGTAAGGAAACTTGGGGCACAGGTATTCAACTGGAGGCGCCTCCCAGCTGTGCTGGGTGGACCAGGACAATGAGTTTCTAATGTCCATTTCATCCTTCTATGCAGCATCTCCCCTTTCTTCCAGAGGCACTTAACCACATCCCAGCCCTTTAAAGTCACATCCCAGCCCTTTACACTTTTTATTTTGAGACAAGGTCTCATAAGTTGCTGAGGGCTTCAGTAAGTTGCTGAGACTGGTTTTCAACTAGCTAGCCTCTTGCCTCAGCCTCCTGAGCCACTGGGATTACAGGCATGTGCCACCATGCCTGGCATGATTAGAGTTTTCAAAGGAGGCAGATGGGGGAGAGAACCAAAATGAAGATGGCTACCTAAGAATGCCAGCTCATGAAGTAGTTATAACAGCTAATCATTACTCAGTAGTTTTGAGGTCCCCGGTACAGTATAACTTGCTAAATTTTAGACAAACCTCAAAGCCCAGATTTAGTGTGTGAGGTAGCTAGGCAACAAAAAATTTTACTAAGTTCATAGCCAATCACAAAGGCTCCAAATATTGGTACATTCTTATCGTAGAATAAAAAGACCATAGGACCCTAAAGGTGAATGAAATCTTTAAAATGTACTGATCCAAGCTCCCTTCCAATATGGAACTCCTTTGCACAGCCCTGATACATTAAAATCCTTTTACAGAGACCCTTTGGTAGAATTAGAGAAACATCTAATTAAGTTCCAAAAAAGTTTTTGGATCCATGTTGATAAGAAAATTTAGAATTCTTGATGTTCAGGTGCTGTTATTGATCTAAAGATACAATATGGCTTATAGATTATGTGAGGTCTATGACCATTCCACCCTGAACACTACCATCTCATCTGATCTTGAAAGCTAAGCAGGGCCTGGTCAGTACTTGGAAGGGAGATAATATAAGGTACCACAATCTCTGAGCTATGACTACTTAGCCTGAACTATAGACACTTGGATGAGCCTTGATTAAAAATCATCAATGAATCTATAATTTAAAAACTGGAGACTACCACATCAGGTTTAATAGCAATTGAGTGTTCAAGTTGAATTTGTAATTTTAGTTTTCAGAGATAGGTCCTTACCTACTATTTCTCAGTTCATAAAATAATTCTATAAAATATCAAGTTTCATGTCATTTAATTTTATAGAAAGATTTTTTTGTGGGCTGGGATTTTAGCTCAGCGGTAGAGCGCTCGCTTAGCATAGGCAGGACACGGGTTCGATTCTCAGTACCACATAAAAATAAAGGCATTGTGTTGTGTCCATCTTTTAAAAAAAGATATTCTCTCTCTCTCTCTCTCTCTCTCTCTCTCTCTCTCTCTCTCTCTCTCTCTTAAAAAAATGAAAATATATTATAAAAAAAAATATTTTTTTTCCTATTTTTTTTCTCAACTGGGAAGGAAAGAAGTTAGAAAGGAGGGAGGAAAGAAGGGCAAGAGGACTGCAAAGTGACCCTTAGTAATCAGAAGCTGTACTGGTTTACATGTCTATAATACTTACACCCCAGGCACTAGGCTAAATTTATATATTACCTAAGTTAACATAACTACCCTGCAAGGCAGGTAATATTTTCCAACTATGTCTTTTTTTTTTAGTGTTAGTAACACAATAAGACCCACACAGGATAATTAATTAAGTCAAAGCCCCACAACTAACTTGGACTCCAAAATTCTATCATTCAACCATGCAGGGCTGATTGGTGTCTTTCCTTTTGTAGTTTTTCAGTCTGCATTGTTATACTACAAGAAAAGCACCTGGAAAGGCCCATATTCATCATCATTAGAAACAGAGCAAAATAAATTGGGAGCAATAACTAGCTCCATACAATAAAGTCACAGAACAAGTTGTATTCTGTAGTTTGAAGCCTTGTATAACAGGAATTAAAGGAATGCAGGTGATAGCTACATTTTTATGCTGAATCCAGAATGTTTTCTTGAAATTTAAGAGAATCTTAAAGCAAAGCCCAGTGTTCAGAACACAGGATAATTTGTTTTCCTTAAAAGCTAAAATTCCTCAGAAATATCCCTCTTTAGGCTTTAAACAAACCTGAATACCTCCTTGCAAAAAGCAAGAACTCAAAGAAAGCAAATTCATGGCCAGTGGATCTAACTAGGCATCCTGCACCAAAGCTCATGGGACAGTCACCTCTCCTGCACACAGCTACAGAAGCAAGATCTCTGTAAGGGCCAGGGGTGGCACAGTGGAGGAGTATGGAACAAGCAGCCCCTGCAAACACATTGTTAAAATGTCAGTCAGGTGCTCAGCTTGCCTCCACCACCTTTCAGGGAGCTAAACATCTCTTTATGTCAGAACAAATTGGGCAGGCCTCAAATCTTTTCTTCTTTTCTCTGACTTCAATGAGATGAGCGTGGGGAATGAGGAAGAGAGAGATGGAGATGGGAGGAAAGAGAAAGACAGTGCAGTTCACATGAAAGCACTGTGACACAGCTACATGCCTGCAAAATGTTCCTGGGAAGCCTTGGTATCTTTTATGCCTGGTGACAGTGAAAACAGGGCAGCAAAAAGGGCCAGGTCACCCACTTTCTGGCATTCAGATCACCAGGGCTCGAATTTCTTCCCTACACTTTCACTGAACACTTCAAGGCATGTGTTGAAGTCTTTGTGCAAATGGCAGAAATCCCTGACCCTTCCTTCCATGCTGTTTCTGTCCCTCATGCACTTGGTTACAACCTGTATATCTATGCTTAGAGCAGGCAGGGTCATAACTGAGTCTTTATAGGACTTTACAGTGGCACATACGTCAATGTTCCTCTATGTTGTGTCTCAAGGAAAATGTAAAAGTCTTAAGAGAGTCCTGCAGGGGAAAAGAAGCTAGTACAGGGGGACAAGACATACAGCCCCACAGTCATAGGCTGGGAAGCCTCAAAATGCTGTTGGTGAAAAGGTTTGCTACACAGAATATGCTGTTCAATGACTGAGGACAGATTATATATAATGTGTGTATACATACAAACACACACATATATATCATGATATATATGATATAGATTTTGGAAAGTAATTTATTTATTTATTTATTTATTTTTATTCTAGGGATTGAACCCAGGGCCTCAGATAGGCTAATCACATGTTCTTTCACTGAGCTACATCCCATAATTATTTAAAAAATTGATATTTGTATCATGGTGATATGTGCGTGCGTGTGTGTGTGTGTGTGTGTGTATTTGTCCCTTGGAATCCTCTAGGGACTAGTTCTGAGGACCCCTTTGGATAACAAAATCCAGGGATGCTCAAGTCCCTTATATAAAATGATGTACTATTTGCATTTAACCTATATTCATTCTCCTATATACTTAAAAGAACCTAGATTTTTTTATTACAGACCTAATACAATGTAAATGATATTTAAATGGTTATTGTACTGTGTTATTTAAGGAATAACAAGGAGAAAAAATATACACATTTAGTACAGATACAATTATTTTGCATGCATGGGTGCAGAATCCATGGGTATAAAGAGTTATCTCTGTGTGTATACATATAAGTACACACACATGTGTGCACACATACAGAAATATATCTGTTTTGTTTTAAAAATTAGCTCCACTTTTCAAAAAGCAGTATTTAGTAAAAGACAAATAGGAAAATGCATAAAGAAGCTAAAATGTAACCTATCTTTTTGAATAGCCCTGATCAAAACATATCAGATCATTGGGCTCTGTTTTGAGAGCTGCAAACAAATTTCAGAAGAAATTTAAGAGAATAAAAATGAGTAAAATATTGGATTACTGTATTTATTAGCACAAATATGAACAACCCAAATTCTACAAAGATTTCTCTTTTCTTAAATAGGAGGCTGTGGTATCTTGACGAAGTGTTTGGTATGGGAGAAGATGGAACCTATCAAATAAAATGAGATAATATAAATATTTCATTTAGTCGTTATCATCCCTTTATGATGATGAGAAGACATTATTATCATATTTTTTATTCTAACTCATAAAAATGGTCAATCTTTCACATTTGTAATGGGCTACAGCACACGAATCTTAGTTTGGCAAAAAGCTCATACAAACCACTCAATATTTTCAATATAAATGTAATGACTTCTGATTTTAGGGAAAAATAACAATGCTCAAAAAAATCACTAGTTAACTCTAACCTCTTCCATTGGTCATTCATATAAGTATGTGCATCCTGCAAAAAATAAAATAAACTTTCTGCATATTCATTATAAAGACGACGGATGATAATCAGTAGGAGAGACAGCAAATTTCTGGAGGATTAGGCTCCAATTGGTTGAATTTCAACATCATCCTGGCAGTTTTACTATTAAGTCAGCAGAAGTGAGTTCTTACACACTATGCCACTTACTACCAGAGAACATCAGGCAAAGGGAAAAGAACACGCTAGAATAAATTGTGCATTATTTCTGGCATTAGTTAAAGGAACAGAGCATTATAAGAAAAAAAAAATACAGTACCATTGATTTTTACAGGTGTTTAATACAGATAAGCTGTAAAAAGGGTTTCCATTTTAAGCCCAGTGATGGCTAAAGATGCATTCAAATATGTTCAAAAGCAATCTAAAGTCTTCTAAAATGGTGTTTAAGCTATTCAAGCAAAACGTAAATAGTTTTTGTCGTAGTACTGAGGAATGTAGAACAAAAACAGTGTCCAAGGAGCTGACTCTGGCACACTGCCGGCCACTGTCAAATCAGGGGGGTCATTAAAACAGAGGTAATACTGTTTATCCATTACATGATCACAGGTTATTTAGAGAAAACAGTAACAGACTGTCTCAGAAAGGTAGGAGGCATAATTACCTGGAAGCCTCCTCATTGCATTCTGAAGAGAAGATACTAGAAGAACAATCAAGTTACAATGTCAAATATGTGCTTGGATTATTATATAAAAAAACAAAATCCATGATTTTTTTTAACCTTGTCTATTTTTAACCTATTTCTTTAAAGTGAGAAAGAATAAGAAGATTTTTTGCTTTTATTAAATAACATTTAATGTCTTATATAAACTAAATTTAAAAATAAGGTTGAAGGGGCTAGGCAAGCTCATTGGCAGAGCACATGCTTAATTTGCATGAGGCTCTGGGTGTAATTCCCAGCACCGTAAATAAATGAATAGATGGATAGATATAAATAAATAAATAAATAGCCTCTGATTTCTGCAGGGCTATTTGTTCATAAAATAGATTGGATAATGAACAAAGTAAAAAAAGAAAGCAACCATTTGACTGCAAAGATTTGGCATTCATATTTGCTAAAAGAAGGTGAGAAGTATGCTTGTTTCGGGTTTTCTTCACTATGTAGTATGTTTTATCATCTTTAGCCAAATGTTCTTCTTCCTTAAAAATTAATTTTGAGAATTCTCGCTCAAATATAAACCTCATTTCCTATAGTTCCTATCCCTTGTACACATTCTCTCCTCTCCCCAGGTGCTGGTGATCAAACCCAGGAACCCAGGGCCTCGAACAGGGTAAGCATAGCACTGTACTACTAAGCTACAGACCCAGTCCTCTTGTATATCCTCTCCACAACCTTGGCCACATATCAGCTTCTCTCCCCCATTACTAATGTGATCACATCCTAAGCGGTCATCAGAAAGGTACTCTGGCCTGAACAAATAAGCAGGATCATGATTGGTCAAAGCCTATCAACTGACCAGTAAACATGCATTTAGTTCCTTTTTTCTATGCAATGTAGCAATGAAGAAAGGGCTGATCTCAATGAAGCTAGAAAGGGCACCTTATGTAAAAATATCACTCTCATAACAAATATTAAAATAACTACAAAACATCCTGTTCATGAAGACAAAGGTACAGTGCACAGGTAGACAGTGAACTGTTCTGAGCAGAAGATGGCAGAGAAAGGAGAGTTAAGTTGGAAGGGCTTACTGCAAAGGTGCCCAGTCACAACAGATCCCGTGAGCAGAGATGACTGACTCAGGTTCTGGAGATGCTGCAGCAGAAAACCCAGGACTCAGATACTGTTGCTTGCTAAACACATGATATGATCAGCCAAGAGTCAGAGCACTTGGCTTTGCCAAGCCTAGTTAGTGATACTTTTGGACAGAAGTGGCTCATCTGTGACCCTCTGTGTATCTCGGAGTTTCCATAGGTTAAAGTTCATGTCAAAAAGGACATAAAGGACTGCATATAAAAGGTCATGTCATGAAGGCTACAGGTCAGAAAGGACATTAGAGGAAGACTCTGCAACATCAGTAACAGTAATATTTTGGAATTTAATTGTAATTGTAATATTACAGATCTTAGTTATAATGGATCAGGGAAGAGAGCTCAACTCAGGATATCAAATTCACATAGAGTTACAATTAATACAGAACTGGATTTTACATAGGTGGGGTGATAGGGTGGTAAGAAAACAAATTTGAAAGTGAAAAAATGAAGATTAAAGACCCTGGTTGGCTCATGCAGAGCAACATTTGGTCAGTCATTTAATTTCTCTTAACCTTAGGGAGCTTGTCTATAAAATGAGAGAAATAGAAAAACCTGCTCCATCAGGAACATCCTAGACAGTAGAGATGTTCACGCAGGTTGACATGGATGCAAGTGTCATCAGAGCCATCAGAACATAAATACTTCACATCTATCATGATATCTATTCTTTTCCTTATACCATGAAACCCTCCTTAGATAAAGGAAAAAATCACTTGGTAAACAGCTGACCTTCTTGGGAAAGCACTGTTAACCCGTCCTGTGAATTTGAGGAACACTTCTCAGTTGCATTAACTGGTTTTTATTAATGTATTATGAACCTCTGCCATGGCATCTGATTCACAATAAAGAGATTAAGCATACTAATTTGTCATTTATTTTCCAATCCCTGCTTTCCTGCCCGCAGCACCACTAATATCCCAAGAGCTCCTCAACACAATTATTTCCCATTTTGCCTTACTGCTAAAAGTAGCATTAATGTGCCCAAAAGGCTTTGCTCTGTGGTGATGAAAACAAAAAACAAACAAACCAAAAAAAGCTCCTTCTCTACCCACGACAATACTGTTGTCATTTGCTAAGAAGCAACACCTCCGGACCACTGGGCCATATCTAGTAATCAAACCAAATTAACAGCCTGACTGAGCTGTGGACAGGAGCAGCAGACCTGTGCTTATTTAGTATTTATTTTGGGGTTGAAAGGGAATTCCATCTGTAGAATGAAGTTCAACCTATAGGGAGCTGAATTATATGATGCCTATATTTGCAAACGGTTTTGTTTGCTTCTTTGGGGAATTGTGTGTTCATATCACTCAAATAACTGGCAAATTCAACTATTTTTTTTTCCTCAAAAAATTAATAACCAGTTGTTTAGCCAAATCCAAATATTAACCTGCAAGCTAATTTGTGAATGTAGACACAACTCGTTATTAATAGAAGCATAAAGACTCCACATTGTCTATGCTTTTTAATCCAGCCTTACAATGGTTTTTTAACCCCACCATGTAACATTCCTGCTACTTTCTTCAGTCTTTTACTTTGAAAATGTGCTTTTTTGCTTATCCCAGGAGTTTCTGTATTGCTTAAGGCAAAATACTGCAGCGTACTTTCACCACTATGAACTGTAAACATTTTTCTACCTTATTCTGCCCAAGGCTCAGAGCCCCTTTAAATGTCTATGGATAGGTTCAGAAACACACAGAATCCAAAGTCATTAAAAAATAATTATAATTTTAAAATTTGCCAATTTCACCAAGAACATAAATCTTCAATTTTAAAAGTCAGTTAATTTTAGCTGTGGGAAGATACTGACTAGAACCAGATCATTATTTATTTTGAATATGATCATCCACAAGGAGGAGATGCATCAGATTAGGTTAATCTCTATGAGGTTATTTCTTACCATTATTTTCTGAAGTCCTCCTCTCACTTTAATTAAGAATAGGAATCTTAAGGGCTGAGGCAGGGAAGAGCACAGATTAGTGGTTAGCTTAATGGCATGAGAGCCAGGAAACGCAAATTCTATTCTTGGCCAAGTGGTCTTAGGTGAACTCATGATTTACAGCCTCAGTTTCACCATTTATAAAACGGAAAGTATTGCACACACCACAACAGCACACACCACAACGGGGAGCTTCACAGTGGTAATACTGTGAAATGCTATGTGCCAGGCACTGAGCTAGGAGCTTCAAAAGGATTATCTTGTTTAATCTTTTGGAGTAGATAATATTATTATCCTAATTTTACAAATGACCTAAGGGAAGTCCAGAGATGTAAGTAAAAGGCCCAAGGTCACACAGCTGGGAACTAACTGCAAAGGTTGAGCTCTAACCCATGGGCCACACTGCTCGCTCCATTGTTGGCTTCAGCATCCTGTGCAAGGGCTTTGGGAATAGGATCTGTTACGTACCTAGTCCCGAAAATTTCCAAAAGAGTTGCCCAGATTTTCCCTCTCCTCTTCGGCTCTGTGCCATCTGCCTGGGGAAAAAGACCACCCAGAGTTCAGGTGTCCCTGGCTCTGCCACACCTGGTAGCCCTCACATACTGCAGTTGTGACACAGCAATGCTTTATCTGCCAAGTGAACCCGAGACACTTGTGTTCAGTTCAGCACAGCTGGTGGAGGGAGGCTCAGATTTCCGCTGAACTGAACACAATGAAGCAGCAGTGTCACAGGACCATTACGAAAGCACAGGCTCACTGGTTCATTTTTGTAGCATAAGGGTGTGGACTATTTAAAACTTTTTCATCCCCAGCTCTTAAATGCCTTCCTAGGGGTAAAGTTCATCTAGGGGTCTAGTGGCCATATGCTATATGGTGTCACTTTTTTTTTTTTTTGCATCTTGGGGAACACACACACAGAAACCAGTTTCCAGAGGAAAATGTTCATGATTGCTGACAGCATGTAGACCAAATGGCACACTTGCAAAGTATAAAGAAGAAACGCGGCGATTACTCTGCTCGAACCTGGCATCTGCAGAAAAAGCAAATTTGAACTTGACTTACACAGATGCTAAAGGAATGCCTCTTTCACTACTAAGATTCCTCTTAGCTCATCAGAACTAATTGGCCAAAATGGGATCCAAGGTTTAAAAGGTCTCATCACATCACATCTTTGGAGCACTGTATACATGGTTTAAAAATTGACTACATTCACAAGGCCCTGGGTTTAATCCCCAGCATCTCCAAACAATAAAATAAACTATACCACATTTGTGGTATTTATGAGAAACTATGGTCATTTAATAGTGACATAGCTCATAACTGTGAACTTCAGTTATGGAAAAAATGGCAAGTATATATGAGAATGCACATGCTAATTATTTCAATTTATCCATTCCACAATGCATACATATTTCAAAACAACATGTTACACATGGGATGAATATATAGAATTTATAATGGTCAACTGAAGAAAAGCAGCTACTGATCTTCACATTCCATGACTTTGGTTAAGTAGTGAGTAGTAATATAATAGCTTTTGTGCTGAGGCCAAAAATAAATTATCAATAAATAAGAATGCTACAGTAAAAGAACCATACTTTCAGGAGTGCTATACTATTCTAAATATATTTGAAATAAGATTACAAATGGTACACCCCTAACTTTTCTAAAATCCCATAGTTTTTATATGCAATTGCTAGATCAATATTTGAAAATTTAAAAAACTACACTGGATTAAGAGAATTTTAGTATCTGCTAAAATCTCATTGGAGGAAAGATTAAAAAAATATATTATCCACATGACTTTTAAATGTTTTGAAAACTTCTCCCTATAAAGAAGCCTTTTCAGGAGGACAAACACTGAAGATTTGCTAAGAAAAATATTTTCCCCAAAAATTCATTCAAGCAATGTGGGGTAGTTACCAAGTGTTCATAATCCTAAGGTTTAGAGAAAATATTTCTTAGTCTTTTTATATTTAGATATTCTTACAATACACTGCCTTCTTAGGTTTGAAACTCACAACCATCATTAAACATTTTTGTAGCAACGCATCAAAGAATACAAATTGTTTTTATTTATGACTTCCTAAAAAGGAAATGCTTTGGGGGAAACTGGTTCTAGATACACATCAAATAATGCCTGGAAGTTGTGAAATGCCCTAGGAAAGGAACTTTTCTTCCTTCAAATACCAAGAAAAACAGCTTCAAGATGCAAATGAACTGCTGAACTCAATTCTTGGTCTTAAAAACGTATTTCAATAGAATCACCCATGTATCATCTAAGTATGAAAAAGACGTACAGTAATAGCATTCTGAAAAATGAATTAAGAACACATTGTCATCAACTCTAGGAGAAATAATAAAGGTAGAAAAGATTAAGGGGCAAGCATATCTTTCGAAATTGTAAAATGGGTTTATAGGTCTTCTAATAACAACTTTTACTCAAACCTTACATAAATAGGCTTAGATGATACAAATATTATGTGGGCTGTGTGGACACTACCAGGTTCCTAATCATGTTTAGGGATTACTCGACAGAACAGAGACATTTCATTCCTATTGGGCCAGGGATTATAGCAAAGAAACATCTAATATTCCATTTTTTAATTTCATGCATTTTTTATTTACCTTTAATGATGCTGTATATATTCATCATCCTGAAATATTAAAACAGTATGAAAAAAGTAATAAATTGGTGGAAAATTTAGGGAATAGGAATGCAACAGCACGCAAATCATACACTATCAAGTGCTTGATACACATTTAAAATTATTGCCTACTACGGCAAAGCCAAATTCCTAGCAGATTTCTGAAGCACAAAGTCACAATAAGAAGATCAGCAGAACAGACTGAAATAATAGAATATTCATCCCTCTAATCCATATGCAATTCTTTAGGGCTTTTTTTTTTTAACAATGCATATGAGGTCTGACTGTATTCAGGATTTAAATAAGTTGTCTCTCTCCTTCCTGCTTCTCCCTATTTTTATTAAAAAATGTATATACAGTTATCATTTCTGCACTGCTGCACCAACGATGACAAGGTTAGCACGTTTCCTCACACCTCAAATGAAACAATAGCATTTTTAAACAACACAAGTGTTAAAAGAAATACATTTATTCATCCCACGAAAACTCTTGAAATAGCCTTCTGGGGAGAAGGAAAGTTGTCCTCATTCATAAGAGGAATAAAGCGATGTTTTGTAGTTTAATTAACAATTAATTGATTGATATTGTAATATGATATTGCATGGAAATACCAGAAAGAGTTGAAGGTTGGCATTTCTTCTTTGCTTCGTTGTTTACCTTTCCTTGCAGAGAGATGAGATTGCCTATGGGGAATTACTGAATGTTACCAGGAGGAATAGAAGATTGCAAAGGAATAAGGCAATGTCACCTGGGTTGGTGTGGGCACTTCCCAGAAAGAACTCAGGACTCCCGGAAAGATGGACATCAGCTGTTCAGGTCAGCGAGGTGCATGCATGGTCCCTCTCAACTTGTATTATAGTTGCCGGTGTGGTGCTTTTACACTATCTTCTTTCAGCTTGTTTGTGTGTTTTGATTATTTTATTTAATGAGCACTTACTGCCTCATAACAAAGAGGAAAATAAAAAAAACAGAAATCTACGGCCAAATCATACTCTGTCTTCTATATGGTGTTTTTCCCTTATACTCATGTCCCTTTTGAGGGGAAGGTTTTTGCAGTACTCATCACAGGTCTTTGTGCCTTGTAGTATTAAGTAAAAATTCTGTCATTGTAAGTGAATTGATTTAAACTAGTTTTATTAAGTGCTTCTGTGACTGTTATACTCACTGTTTTTTCCAATTCACTGTTCCAATTAGCCAATTCTACCAGGTGTGAAATATGAACCATGAATAAACCTAAGCAGAGGGATGTAATACTGCCTCAGGAAACAAATTGGAGAGAACCAACACATTCTACCACCTCCAACTCCAAGCCTAACAGAAAAGAAAGTCTGCAATTCCACAGAACAATGAAAAGATGGGCCTAGCACAGAACAGACACAAATAATACAATTTTAGAAAGAAAAGTCGCCATTACTGCCAAACAAGAGAAAGACATATAACAGATTAAAGAATGTAGAAGAGAGAAGAGATCCTCATTCCACTTAGGTAAACTTAAGAGTTTCTTTAAGGGGAGAGATGCCCCTACATCTCAATGCAGTTAAGGATAAAAAGAGCCTGGTGAGATTTTAAATGAGAAGCAAAGCTTTAAGAAAATTCTTGCATTCCAAAAGAAAAAAAAAAAAAAAAGAAAAA
>NW_026000016.1:30678425-30706033 GCF_001458135.2 Marmota marmota marmota | reverse complement strand
GGGGGGGGGGGGGAAGGACAAAATAGCTTACTGAAGCTGATATAAATTGTAGGAAAAAACTAAACTTAATATCTTCTTACACCCCCTCCACCTGGTATCTGAGCAAACCACCTTCCATTCTGATTTTGACACAGTGATCCTATCTACAACGTGATATCATCTTTTTTCCCCCCAGCTCAAATTCCCATGCTAGTAAGCCTTTTGACTCTAGGCACTCATTCAAGAATTCAGGAGTGTTCTCAAGTTCTTGTGTGAACCAAGATGTGTCAACCCAGAGCAGGTGGTTCAGCTGTTGTGACATTCTTTGCTGAGTATATCCAGCATTTAGCTATAGCCTCTTATAAACAATACACTGCTTTAAATTAGCCACCTACACTTGTTGGGGGTTAATAAATTACCTGATATTTATGACAACAGGTCAAAGGTGTCAGCTCTGAAGGGACAGAGAAAGTGGTAAAAGTTTGCTAACCTTTAAATTCTATACCTAGGACCAAGCCCAGTCATGAAAGTTTGTCTTTACACCTTTCCCATAAAAAACATTCCCTCCCCTAACTGTTCTCTCTTTATGGTTTCATGAACTTGGCTTTCTCTGACTTTGTGGGTTGTGATATTTGATTAAAGAGCTTTTGAAAATGTTTCTAAAGCATAAACTACATTATGAAGTTTTTAGAGCCTGACTTGGTCTTATAGATTCAGCTATAGGTATGTTAATTCATAAACTAACAAGGATTAAGCAGGATGAGACCAACACCAAAGACACTGAAAAGAGAAGACATAGGCACTTGTCCTTCCTCTTACCTTGCCTACACTTTTGCCTTGGGAGATATATGCTTTATCTTCCCCAATAAATTCAGATTTTCGTCTTTCTACCTTCCCTTTTGTGGAAGTTGCTGTTCTAATAGGACTTCTTATTTGCTGAGAACTATTCTAAATGTTTTACCCATTCAACTGAACCATTTGAAATTGTCATGGTTCTATTGCAGGATTAGTAATAGTCAAGTATTGAAAATTCCTGACGATTTAACCTAATACAATCTCATTTGAATTTTACAATAGTATTTTTTGGTACATGGCATTTTTCTCCTTCTTATGATCATAGCGCATTATCACACCACCCACAGGCAAAAGCTGGGTTTTATTAATTTTTTACATTTTATTAATGTATTTTAATTGTACATAATAATGGGATTATTCTTATATATTTGTGTATGAACACAATATAATTAGGTCAATTACATTCCCCATTTTGCTTCTTTTTTTCCTCCCCTTCTCCTCCCCCCTGGCCCCTTTCTGGATTCTACTGGTCTCTCATCAATTTTCATGAGATTCCTCCCATCTCCCTTTTCTCCTTTTTCTTCCCTAGCCTCCATACATGAGAGAAGACATTTGACCCTTGCCTTTTTGAGTCCAGTTTATTTCACTTAACACAATACTCTCAAGTTCCATTCATTTTCCTGCAAATGACACAATTTTTTATGGCGAAATAAAATTCCATGTGTAAATTGATCATATTTTCTTTATCTATTCAGACACTTAGGCTATTTTCATAATTTGGCTGTTGTCAATTGTGCAGCTATAAATATGGGTATGCAGGTATCACTATAGTATGCTGACTTTCACTCTTTTGAATAAATATGGAGGAGTGGTTCAGCTTAGTCATATGGTGATTCAGAGGGACCTGGATTCTGATTTCCATAGTGGTTTTACTCATTTACAATCCCACAAAACCTGAGGTTTAAAACTGAATCTATGTGGCTTCAAAGCTCAGATTGCTGAACTGCATGTTCTGATGTCATTCAGTAACTCTCTACCACCTGGCCAGCCAGGATGAGACTTAAACCTCAGTTATAGACACACCCATCAGAGTTTTTGAAAACTCTGGCATGCTAAACCCCAGGTTCTCAGACTGGCCCCATTCAACTCTCTCTATAAAAATGGAGTTGTATTTTTTGTTCTTTGAAGAGAACATGATTTGACAGTGAATTTTAGCCAACACATAAAAACATACTTTGCCTGACCTATGTGTAAACAGGCAACTTTACCCAAGTGCCTAAAAAAGGAATTGTTCTAACAGGGAGTCTCCTTAAGAAATAAGTAGTAGCCCTCTGTAAAAAGTGTGCATGGATGATAAAGTATGTAAAACAACTAGCACTTGGAAGAAATCAGTTAACAAACCCAGTTAAAACTGTCTCCACTCTAAAAAGGATGACCAACAACGAAAGTTTATTTTGAAAATCAATAATGGTATGCCAAGGTTATCATTGGGCTTCTTAGCAAAATACTCACAAATCAATAAAAAGACAAAAACATGGTCAAAGTAGGAATTCCCCCCCTACCCCCATGTCCTTTCCTCTGAAACTAGTCAAACCCATTGGCACACACCTGTTGTTTAACAAAGTGAATCAGGCAGGTGTATGAAAGGCTTATCGTGTAGTCATAAAGGATTTCTGCTTCTCCTTAGGCTGGGGCTGCTTCCGGGTGTCATGGATTATCAGTGTGTTCCTTCATTTGTTTATAGAAATGGGCCAATGGCTGTTGAAACACTTCAGAGCACTTAACTAAAGCAAACAAAGCTCTTGAACTTTAAATATCCAACAAGAGGAGCTATTGACAAGTAGGACTTTACTTGGCAAATCTCAGCATCATTTGGAACCTGAATTCAATCTTCCAGATTTACAAAGAAGCCACACAACCCAGATATTTATCTTAGTTTAGCCTCCACAAAGAAGATAGTGTCTTGACTGGAGACAAGGTACAAAAAAATAATACTGCCACCTAATTGCTACTTTAATTTTCGTTGTTGAGATTCTCAGTTAGAGAAGAAAAAGAAAGTATCTGACTTGTCCCTTAGCTTTCTAGCTTTTTCATTCCTGCCTCCAAATGACAAGACTTTCAGAAAAGTCTTGTGATAAGAATCAGATTGTCATTCAGGACCTGGATTTCAGTCCAGCATTCCCCTCATCTGAAATTATGGGTCTAACTCAAAAACCGTCCCTGAGCTCCATGTCTCTGATTTATAAAACAAGGAGGAGGACTGGAAGCAAAGACCCTTTTCTGTACAAATAGCCGTTTATTCTACTATTTAATATATTACAATGGTAAAATTGATTGACATACTGGTAGCTAGAGACAGAGCAGCATGGTACTGCTGCACATAAGATTATAGAAAATATTCCCAAGTGGAAGCCATGCATTATTTGTGCTGTTTCTTTTAGATTTAGAAGCTAAGTGTATGTTTCTCTGATGATTTTTGGAGATGTTAGTATTGCAACATTACACTCCTTATTCCTTTGGAATTTCCCGATCTTATTTTCCTTACTGCTTGGATATGGCTTTGATATCATGCCAGGAAGTAAACAAAAAAAGAAAACTCATTCTTTATAGTAAATTCAAATCACTTCACCTTATTTCCAGTCTAGGTTGACCAATAAGTTGAAATCTAGCTCTTTCCAACTTTTAGTTTTTCTGATTCAACCCTCCTGTTTAATCCTCTCATTGAGAAGGGTACAGCCACCTGGTTTCAGGTAGGAATGCAAGCTTTCTTTACAGGATTCAAGGCATTAATCTGAAAGAGATTTCTCAAGGAAACTTGAAACTTCCACTAACTACTGGCCTATGATTTTATAACTTACAATGCAGAAAGGATTCAAGTAACATTCCCATTTTTTGCAATTGATCGATGGCCCTTCACTACAATAAAAGTGATTCTATTTCATATACACCTGTTACACTGTTCATATACACCTGGAACACTACAGAACTTGGGGATCCTTTTCTGACTGTGAGTTGTTCCCCATATTTATCCCTTTTCTTATACAACCATGAGTGGCAATGGAGGAAAGTCCAGAGAAGCTGAAAAATGACACTTTCTCCCATGTTCCTCCAAGGTGTACGAGGGAGCAATGCCCAATGTCTTGTCAAGTGTCTCACTGTGGTCTAAATAATTTTTTTTTAAACCTATACTAGAGAGAGTAGGAACTACTGAATGATAAAATTTAGTCTTAGGCACACATCCTGCAGGGAATAGCTTTTGAAATTCTCCGACATTCTAAGTTATAATTGCGTTTTAACGCATAAAATGGCTGAGTAATTTAAATGTTTAGAAAAGAAAACAGTCTTTTCTAGAGTTTATGAAGTGGTAAGCCTGTTTCTTATAATGATTAACTGTGAGTCATTCTTTCAAATGCAAGCATATGCTCCACACAAGAAATGCTGAAGGCACACACCAATTTACCAAACTAGCATCTTACGATGGTGGACTTGGAGCACATATTTATTGGAGAAAGGAATATGGGAACTAACAAGCCATGAACCATATTGAGTCTGCTGTCTGCCTGGCCCACCTTACTAATGAAGAATAATGTTTTTAAAATACATAGTCACTGTCTGTCTGCATATGGTCCTGCTTGAAGACAGACACTGTGGTAGATGAGGTCAGTAGTCTACAGAATGTGCCACGGTGGCTTAGAGGCCTGTAATTGGTAACATGATCAATCTGCTTGCTTCTAACTACAGCCTTCCTTTGCCATCTGTTTCTGGCTCCACACCATGAAAATCATGGTTGTAGAGATGGGCTCTCTCCCACTGTTCATGACAAGGAATGCAGGAAATGCAGGAATCATTACCTCTATGTGTCAGTTCTGAAAGCTTCTGGGCCTGGAGACAAGTTCTTGCACATCCTTCCTGCCATTTAAGGCAAGATTTGAATGAAAGAATCATTGGCCTGAGCCTCTGAAGAACAGGGTTTGGGACCTGGCTCCACAAATTATTAGTTATATATCTGAATCCTGTTACATGTGCTCATCCTAAAATTCTGACTCAAGTAAGATTCAATCAGTTTTTTTTTTATTAATCAGAAAACACTAAAAGATGGAAAATAATATCAACATTGCATTGCTATAAGGGTCTACTGACAAACATGAACTATAAGGAACTATGTAACAGTGAAGTGTTATCATAAGGAATCTAGACTTCAAGTTTGTTAGCAACATTTCAGAAGCTAAGAGAAGGAGAGTCAGATGATCTCAGACAGTAGGTTTTAAATTATATTTAACTAATATAACTTAAATTGGAAAGAAATCAGTTAAGTGCATGGGGCAAATAAATGTGTCTCATTTATTTTACTTCACTTATTTTTTTTTTTTTTACTTCATTTATTTACTCTTACTGACAATGGAAGAATATATAGTGGCTAGCTGGGCAGCCTTGGGATGCCAATCAGTTTTGCTGCTTACTCTCTAAAGCTGTGTGGACTGAGACAGATGTAAGATAACAGGACTCCCCAGTATCAACATCCAAACAAGGTCCTTCTAGAATGTAATGCTAGAGAATCCTCAAACCACCAGCACTAAAAGGTGAGTCAGTACAGGCAGATGGGCCTCCAGTCACTCACTAATTCCCCCAATTTAAATTAAATCTATTAGCTTTTCTGTGCAAAAAAAAAAAAAAAAAAAAAAAAAAACTTCTTAACCAATGAAACTAATCATAATCTGACTTGAAAGAATAATCAGTGCTGATTATGTAGTATCTACCTGGGAGTATACGCTCCCACTCAAGTTGCTTGTTTTTTCTATGCTAACAAAACTATGGAAGCAGCAAGATTTACTTAAAAAATGTTCATATGCCAAGTTGTAAAGGGAGGGCAAATAGACTTACTTTGAATATTGCTTACATGTTTGAAAATTGCTTAAACTACGTTCTAGTGATAAAGTGCCCAAGTCGCCATGATCCAAGCAAATTATTTAAGGACAATACACACACACCATAGAGACACAGAGTCGGTATGCAATCAGTATGTCAATGAACACTGGCTAAAGGTACAATCTAATATAATATATTTATCTGGATATATAAACAAATGGCAGAATGAAATATAGTATCAGGATCAAATGTACAGTGGATAATAATGGGAGCTGGTACACCTAATAACCTTGAGTTTCAAGAACTAGCCATGAGATCTGGCCTTGACAGCTGTATCAAATGCACCACAGTTTACAACCTGGCTAGAAGTCAATATAGGTGATAAGCAGAGGTTAGTGACAATAATTCTATTGTATTAACATAATATTATTACATCTCACGTAAGATTCTTTTATAAACATTTTATAATTTAATTCCATCCTGATACTAATAAGTGTCTGAGGTAGATCCTATTTTACAGACAAGAAAACTGAGGATAAGGGACTTAGTCTTTCTGAGTCCAGAGGTCTTGCTCTTAATTTTAGGTCATAGTACATAAATTCTAATTTCAGATTCCACTCCAGAATATTTAATAAAAGGAAATTATTTTTGCTTCTGAGATTTGGTTCAGAAAGGAACTTGAAATGTCTCCTCCATACTTTTCCATCCTGTGGACCTAGAAGGGCTTGGAAAGCTATGCAGTGATCAATTGACCAAGTGAAGTGACTTTCCATATCTATCATCAGGGCAGAATTTTCATGAGGACACTTTAAGCTCTTTTTTCTCAACTATATCAGAAGGAGGTGAGAGGAGTGATCCCTGCTGTCAATCACCGACACTGTCATTGAAGCACTAGTTGCTTCAAAAGTACAAAAAAAAAAAAAAGCTCAGCTCTATAGATTATGGCCTTTAAAAAAAAAAAAAGCCTAGAAGAATTATTTATGCTTAATATTAACAGTGGCTTTCTATGTACAATGAGATTTTCATTTTCTTTAGATTTGTCTGTATAATTAAAATATTTTACAATAGATAGGAATTTATATAAACAGGAATGATACCCATCTCCTTGTGATAAGGTGGGTTTCTTAAATTGTCTCACCCTCCATAATTTGTTTTCCTCTTGGTAAGTATAGGGTTTATCAAACATGCCACTAACATTTAACCTTCTTAGATCAACATTTTATGCATAGGTTCTATTACACCAATACATCAAATGAGAAAATGAATGAAAGGCTCTTCATAGGATCAAGGAGCATGTGTGGAAAACAGAAAAAGTAAATAACACCTGTTCACTCATGACGAGGTAGGACCCAGTAGATCCATCCACACAGTACAATCTAAATGATAATGGACATCAGGGAAGCAGGAGGTCAATTCCAAATAGAATCAGAACCAAGAAAGCTTCCCGTATAAGATGGCATGTGAATTGGGTCATTAAAAGATGAGCAGCATCTCATAAGCTGGAAAGTGGGAATACATATTCAAGAATAATTAGGAACTTCTGAATTCTCTCTACACATCTACCTGTTATTTTTAAGCCTGTACAAATCATTTCCTACTGTTTCATTGTTCACTAGTCTCTGCTTACACAGCAGTGATTGAAAATCTCTCATACCAAGACAGAACCTGAGCTTGTGTGAGGATACTTCCCAGAGGGGGAAGCCCTGGCCGGGGGCCTGTGACATTTGTAGCCCTCTCAGCTAGGAAGAAAACAGGCTCTTATGACACTTGACAGTAGTTCTGTCATAGAGCCAATTTTTCCATATCTATTCTGCAAATTAAAGAACTGAAAGCAAGTACTCTTTTTATTTGATTGGTTGGTGGTTTCAGCGTTTGGAAAAGCATGCCTTGCCTTTGTTGAAAGCAGGTGTGCAGTGACAAAGAGAGACACCATGTTAGCTTACCTGTGCATCTACATCTACCAAGTGGGGATGCCAATTGTACTTATATTAGAGTGTTGTTATTAAAAGTGCACAGTGATATAATGGCTTCATAAATGTTTAAAAGAGGGAATATCAAAACCATGTTACGAGATATATACATACACACACATACACACCAAGATCTTTTCCTTAATGTTGTAGAGATTACTTGTTGTCTGTATACGTGTTAGCATTTCTAATTTGTATAAGGAGAAAACTCGGGGGCACAGTGCACAGAACCAAAAAAGACAACTGATAATACAAAAAGTGTTTTAAAAAGTTTCATGCCTAACAGATGAGACAAAAGGTTATATTTCAATAATCAGTAACTTTGTTACTGTGTTTTCAGGAACACTGGCATCTCTCTTTAAAAAATGATATTGTCCACCAGTGGATCATCTTTTACTCTTTCTCTTTTAATAACCACATAATGCTAATCTATACTGTATTTATAATAGTTGACTGTCAAACACAACTCAGTGAACATTTGTCAACCTATGGTCCAGTATGCCATGGTTAGGATGCACATTCAGCATTAAGAATCAGTGTATGCCTCAATCTATACCCAAAAAACTTAAAATCAGCATACTATAGTAACACAGTCACATCAATGTTCCTAGCAGCTCAAACTGTGGAAGCAAACAAGATGTCCCTCAATAGATGAATGGATAAAGAAACTGTATGTATGTGTGTATGTGTGTGTGTGTGTATTTATACACACACACACACATACACACACAATGGAATATTAATCAGAATTAAAAGAGAATAAAATCATGGCATTTGTAGGTAAATGGATGGAGTTGGAGAATATCATGCTAAGCAAAGTAAGCCAATCCCAGAAAACCAAAGGTCGAATGTTCTCTCTGATAAATGGATGCTGATCCATAATGGGGAGGGGGGGAGGTATGGGAAAAATGGAGGAACTGTGATTGGGCAAAGGGGAGGGAGAGTTGGGAGGGTGCATGGGGGCAGGAAAGATGGTAGAATGAGATGGACATCATTACCCTAGGTACATGTATGACTGCACATATGGTGTGATGATGCTACATTGTGTACAACTGAATTGAAAAGTTGTGCTGCAACTGTATACAACGAATCAAAATGTATTTTAATGTCATGTATACCTATTTAAAATAAATAAATATTTTTTTTCAAAAAATAATCAGTCTACAGAATACCCACACAAACAAGGCACACAGATCATTGTTAAAGAAATGAAAAACAATGGGACATAGGTGTGTGCATGTGTGTGTGTTCGTGTCTATCTTAAATGGCATTTATTTTACTCTTTTACTTTAAGAGATAGTGATCTGTCTCGGTAAATACAAGACATACTGCTAGAAAAGCTGTGGAATTCGGTGTATGACCAACAGCCACTTTGTGCTATTAAGCTGTGAAGTTCATTCTTTCTCCAAAACTACATCCATTACTTAAAGAGCACCTGAGTTCCTCCTGCCATGGAACTTGTCTGTAAACCTACACCAACATGAAAGGAGGAATCCCTGAAGATGAGAGGTCTAAGGTCACTGTTCATCATCCTCCCCGTCATCCACACTGACTCTCACTGCCCATTCACCAGTCACTATGTTAAATTCACTCAGAAACATGTTCAATTTAATCCCATATAATCTCCTATAAGGTGGATAGTTTTATTCTTTTTTTTTTTTTGGTACCAGGGATTGAACTCAGGGGCACTTGACCAGTAAGCCACACCCCCAGCCCCAGCCCTATTTTGTATTTTATTTAGTGACACAGTCTTAATGAGTTGCTTAGCACCTTGCTTTTGCTGAGGCTGGCTTTGAACTTGAGATCCTCCTGCCTCAACCTCCTGAGCCACTCGGATTACAGGTGTGCACTACCATGCCCATTTTACTGATGGGAAAAATTAAGCACAACAAGGTTAAGGAATATATTCAAGAAGCTTTTGATTACAGATGCAAGAATTTTAACCCAGATCTGCCTCACTCCAAAAGCTACCTTCCTAACCACTCTACTAAATTGTCTTCTGACCTTCAGAGGAGGATTTATGAGAGAAAGAAGTGGCAAAAATAGCAAACCCAAACATGCATGAACTGAGGCATCAGTAAAGGTCTAAAGAAAGCCATGTTTCAGAAGGCATCAATGTGCCAATGACACACTCTCTCTCTCTCTCTCTCTCTCTCTCTCTCTCACACACACACACACACACACACACGAATTTTATTAACATCTCCTGCTGAAACTTTTAATGCAGCACCACAATGTATTCATTGCAAGGTGCCATTAGGGCCGGGCTCACTTCAAGTGCTACCAATTCATGGGCAGATTAGAGGGCACATTAATAACGTAGTTAATATGAAGTGTTTAGAGCCTCCACATCGGTGACAAATACGACTCAGCCAAATTTCCTGACCACTGAGGCCACGGAGGAACAATTTGGTAGATTTCATCAACAGTTCTAATTATGTTCCTGTCAAGTCGAGAACGAAGTAATCCATAACTGGGGGGTGCTTGGAGACAGTGGCAAAGAAGAGTAATTTATGCCCAAGACACAGGGTCCTTTCTGTAGTTAGTGTGCACAACGCTTGACTAACAAGTGGACTCAAAACGGAATTTATTAGGGAAAACATAGCCCTCCGGGTTTGAGAGGCTTGTCAGGGGTAAGCTTCTGAGGAGTTATGAGGTAATGACTTCTAGAAAGTCTTGTTTATACAGACACTGGAGCTTGGGGCTGTGGGCAGCATCGGAAACTGCAGGCTGAAAGATGCAGGATCTCAGCCCCAGCCTCTCTCAGACTTGTTTCCAACTGCTAGATTTGAGCCATGTCTCTTGGGAGGATTTGTGGGCAGACTTTTAAGTGTGACAGGAGGGATGCTGAAGGGAGTGGGCCTATGAGGAAGCCCCTTGTGAAATAGATTTTTTTAAAAAATAACAATGCAATCCTCAGATAGCATTACCATCGGAGGTACAAGGATATTGTTAGAAGAAAAAAAAAAAGGGACACTTTTATGAAGCTATAAATAATGTGCTAATGGAATGTGCAAAGGGATTGTTAGGAACAGTAAACTGAAATGTGTCAGTCCCCCCCCCAGCCCTATGCATGCTCCCGCCCCCTACAACTGATCTATGAGAGGGACAGTTGGAAAAGAGTGAGGGGAGGAGAGAAAAAGGGGTGGGGGAGGGGGAGGTTGGGAGACAGAACACATGAGGCAGTTTTGAGTGATTTTCCACTGTGGTCTATATTGGCATGCAGCTCTTATTCCAGCAGGGTAATTTTATACATGGCATTCTTATTAAATATTTCTAAGCGGGGGAGGAAAAGGAGGAGTTATGAGTCTGACGCATATTTTTTCAAGAGTTAAAACTGGTGATGTTAGCAGTGGCTTGGTTATTATTACCGATCAGTTGTTAATTAAAATAAAATGAAGCTTCTTAAACTTCAACACCTTATTGCAAATTATGCAAAAAAACACAACTAATTGCATTATTAGCAAAAATTACATTCAAAAATAGCTTCACACAAAGAACTAAAATTATCTAATAAACTTGCTTTTACAAAATGAGGCCTGGGGAGACAGAGCTCTGGGGAAAACATGGGTTTTTCTGCCTTCATTCAACAGAGAGAGAGAATGCACTTTTAAGTGTTATTACCAAAAACTAATAGAAATAGTAAATGAATTTTATATTATTTAAGACCAACTATTAGATAACAAATTTAGATAATTCTTACCTGTTGCAATGTGATATCCATTTGGGTATAATCCATTCTTTATCAGCTACAAATAATTTTCCAGGCAATGAAATGAGGAAAATCAGAACTCACTATTACTAAGGACTTCTTTGGTCTTCAAATAAAGGGTCTGGTCAGATGGACTGGAAATAAGCTTCATTCATGATGAGAAAGTTTTTCACAAGATGTATATACTTATATGCACAAGCACTACATTTTTAAGCAGCAGATTTTTATTCATGGTTCCGTTTCCCCAAGTTGCTTCCACACCTCACCTGCTTGTGTATACAAGTGATTATGCTTTATTTGGCTCTGTGGACTTCAGTGTGCCCACAGTTCCCTTTGGGCTCTTCTATGCTGTGTAAGTGGCAACATACGAAGGCAAAGCAAGATGGGGCCTTCAATTCCACAAACAAACGCTACACAACTGCTCATTTCATACCGTTGTGCATATAATGCTATGTTGATTTTTTTTTTCTCATCCACATCCTTATTTCTAAAACCACTGTCATCTCTACTCAGGAAAACCAGCTATTTTAGCAAAAAGTAAAAGACATGGACAAAAAGGAAACTATAATATAGATTTCAGGGAATTCCTTACTCAACACTAACTGAAACTCCTAAAATGAACAGAAGGTTCCTTTTGATTATTGGTTTTGGCCAGGGTTCTCCTGTAGGTAGAGAACACTAACATTATTCTCCTAATCCAGGAGAGAGAGAGACAAAGTTACCTACTGAAATGTCATCTTGCTTTATGGTCATGTTACGTAACTCTTTATATAAACAGTAATAGCCTGAAGAGCATCTTACATCTCACAATTCTGGAAATGAAAGCCTGCAAACTAATTTGGTAAAATTAATTTTGCTAACAAGAGTAAAGTGGCCCATCTGAGAGAATACACCCACATACCAAAGTCTGGGAAAAGACAAAGATACCTTGTTTAAAAATTTCTTCAGTGCCATCCACCTTTGGATTTCCTTTTATTTTCCCATGGGACATCCACCAAGGTTTCAGGAAGCAACAAAAGCACCAAACAACAGAGAGGCAACAATGCACTAATATTTACAGTTCAAGCAGGGTCAGTAGTTCAGGATTCTTCGCCACTGGGCTCTGGAAGCCCCAGAATTGATCAGCCTGAACCTCTTCACTTATCTATCTCATGCAAGGCCTTGCACATTGTAAGTACTCAAAAATTACCTGTGGACTCACCTCTGGCAGCAAAAACTGCAAATTTTGTCAAAAGAACACTTACATGTTACATTTCAAGTGTTATAAGTTATTTGAGTACACAGTATTGTGAAAATGTGTAATTTAAAAACAACCAAAGGTGAGGTAATCTACTTGATCATAAGAATTCAATTCCAAAATCCAGACTTTTCCCGTAGTTAGTTCCAAGGTTGTATCTATCGTTATGAGTCCTGGCTAGAATTTTCTAGATCTGTTCTAATAATAATTACGAGGTATCTTTTCCCAGATCTGTAGGCTTTATGGTATAGTGATGCTTCACTGTGTCTAGGGGGTTTGGTCAGTCTTCCCAATCTGGATTCATCTTTTCTATGAAATTTTGACACAAAATTAGTAAATTAGGACTCTCATTTATTGTTCTTTTTTTAACCCATCTTTTAAAGGAGGAACCAGCAAACATTGCTTAAAGCTAAATTTAGGGGAGAGAACGACCATCTTTCTAAATCAAGGTGGTTAATCCAATTACCAGATTTCTCTCAGCACAACTGCCCTTAGGTTACTGTGTATCACTGTTCATCTAAAAAGGATTCTTCAGGACTTTGCCAGGGACAACTTGCTAGCACTAGGTTGCCCAGACATAGCTATACAGAATAAGCAAGTGGTAATTAAATACTGTAGGTAGCATACATGCTGAGGCTGGCTGGCCTGGGGAGCCCTATCTGTCACACCATGGAGTTATTCCCTATACAATGGGAGTTAGGGTGCATTGAATGTTCAAGTTGAAGTGACACCATGAGTCTCTGGCTCCTCATTGGTACAATGAACATGAAGGCAGCATTGTCCAACTAACAGTATTGCAATGATGATGAAATAAAATATTACAACAGTTCGTGCATTTTGTAATCTATCAAACCTGATAAGACATAGGTAGCACCAAAGGGGACTTGGAATCCTGCGTTGTGGCGCATGCCTGTAATCCCAGCAGCTCAGGAGGCTGAGGCAGGAGGATTGTGAGTTCAAAGCCAGCCTCAGCAACTTATCGAGGCACTTAGCAATTCAGTGAGCCCCTGTCTCTAAGTAAAAAATAAAAAAGGGCTGGGGATGTGGCTCAGTGGTTAAGCACCCCCTGGGTTCTATCCTCATACCAAAAAAAGAAAAAACAAAGTGACTTGGTTGTTTTAATGTGGATATTTGAAAGGATAGGCTGTCAACAAAATCAGAGTCAGGAGATGTTAACTTAGAAAAGAAGGCATGAAAAACTTTGAAAAAAAAAAAAAAAGGGTTTGTTTTGCTTCTGGCTGCATATCCAGGTAGCTCTGATCAGCTTTTGAATGCTTGTTGGAAACTGAAAGAGAGGTCAAGAATCCATAAAATACTTTACGCAGAGACACAAGCTCTGAAGCTCTACCCATGGAAGAATGAGGACGGGGGATCCTGGCAATTAGGAAACAAATGTTGTATAAGAAAAGGGAGAAATTCAGGCATGAACACCAACAGTAAGAATTTCTGGAGCACTACTGCACATTAGGGTGACTATAGATCATGATGATCTATAGTATATTTCAAAAAGCTAGCAAAAAGGATTTTGAGTGTTTGCATTATAAAGAAACAATAAGGGCTGGGGCTGGGGCTCACAGGTAGAGCGCTCACTTAGCATGTGTGAGGCCTTGGGTTCAATACTCTGCACCACATAAAGTAAAATAAAGACATGTGTCCACCTATAATTAAAAAATAAATATTAAAAAAAGAAACAATAAATGGTTGAGGAGATAGTTATGCTGAACCCAGTTTGAACATTATAAGATGTAAATATGTATAGAAACATCATACAGTATCCATAAGTAGGTATAATTTTTATGTTCTTATGTATCAGTTAAAATTTTTAATAAAATGATTGATTTTTTTTCAAAAAAAAAGTGTTTTTAAATACAGCAGAAATTTCAAGAACATGAGACTGAGAGAAGATCAATGGATTTGGAGATGCCAAGGTCAGGGGTGACCTCAGAGGCTGCAATGGAAAATGCAGTAGAGAGGCAGGCACAGATGGCTAGAGGGTAAGGAGTAGTCCTGATGGCTAGGTGAAGATGAGATCCATGAAACATTTTGATGAGAAAATTCATGGTGAAATAATGAGAGAAGCAAGGAAGATAGCTCTCTGAATGATTATCCAAGTATGGGAAAGTTTTTTGTTGTTGTTGTTTGTTTATTCACTTTGTTTTTGGAATTAGAGGAGTTCAGGGTGAATATAAATGGCAACCAAACTGATAAACTTGACTCTTAGAGAACATCAAAGCATTGGGATCAGCTTCAGAAGGGAGGTGGTACTTCACCTGAGGTGGGAGAGGAGAGAAGATGCCAAAGGCCTGTTGAACTTGACAACAGACAAGAGTAGCAAGATGAAGTACGTGACCACTTCGAGCCTCTTAAAAGAATTTCAAGCGACTAGGAACAGGAGTCATGTGAAAGAGCAAAGCAAGCCTCCACAAAATACAGGGCTGGAATATTTATATTACGACATCTAATGAGGGAACTTAGCTAAAAGAATTTTATGATGTCTTGCAAACAAGACTGCTTGATTTATCAAAACTTCCTTCTACTCTTTAATCCCATTGTTCTGGAATCATGGGAACCTTGCTCAACAGAATCACACTACCTCAAAAAGCAGTGTGTTAAAAAAATGAGTACATGCTTAATTATGTATTTACCTCTCAAACAAGTGAAATATTTTAGAGGCTCTAAGTTCTGCTTATTCAAGGGTATCAGCCCATCCTGCGATTTTTAACAAAAAGATGATGATGGATAATAAATTAGAAATATATTGTTAATCATGAGTCTGATCCATACACTTAACAAAAATATTGAAGAGAACTAGTAGATTTTTAGAGAATGCAAAGATCCAACTCAGACATATTAACAGCAAAATTTTTAGAAACAATGACCTAAAGATCTTTCTAGTCCTCTAGTTTCCTTTCTGTGATTCTGTCTGGCAAGAATCAGTACTGTGAGTCTATAATAAGCAAACTTCAGGATAGGAAGAATAAAAGGAAGAAAATCAGGTTGTTCTCTCACTAGTGAGTTAACACCCATCAGCAGTAAGTCATTGAATTTAACTGCACTTCTTTTATTATTTTATATCATTTTTTTTTACTGTTTTTATTTCTACAATCACAGGCCTAGCAAGACTATAATCTCCCAGTGGGAGCCAGGCACCAGCACAATGGGATGACCAGCAAGGCAGCAGGAAAGCAGGTGATCTCCCTCCTTTTCCCTCTCTGTTATATAAAAGGGGCATGGCACGAATGAATTTTATGACAGCCACCAGCCATTTCTCATTTTTTTTTCTGAGCAATCATCAATATCGGCATCAAGTGGAGTAGTGGTCCACAATGTGTTGGGGCAGCAGAGTGAGCCCAGCATGCAAACGTTTTGGCTAATTTAAAATCCTCGTGTGATCGAATCAAAAATGACAAGACGATGGCAAAAAGAGAGGCTATTATCCCAAATGAGAGCTGGTAGATGGCTGAAATTGGTTTGAGTGGCAGAGACAAAAGGGAAAAAGTGGAGAAATAACTGAGAATGATAATCCCAGATAAAACAGGCTGCTCTCCTCTAGACATGTACACATGCACATACAAAATTGGAGAGGAAAAACCGAATGCTTCCAAGCTCTAGAACTGTACACATCAAGCATGAAACCAGCTTATAAAAAGAATAAATACCATATCAAATGACATCTGATAAAGGATTAGGCCAGTCACTAATAAAGATCCGTATTTAATTTTTTTTAAATGTAACACTGTTGAGTGTGGCGGCACATGCCTGTAATCCCAGTGACTAGGGAGACTGAGGCAGGAGGATTGCAAGTTTGAGGCCAGCCTGAGCAACTTGGCAAGGCGCCAAGCAACTTAGTGAAACCCTGTTTTATATAAAATATAAAAAGGGCTGGGGATGTGGTTCAGTGATTAGGTATCCTGGGTTCAATCACGGGTACCAAAAAAAGAGAGAGAGAAATACTTTCTATGGGAATCTCTCATTTTCAGTATGTTAAAACTGTCATCTCATGCTTAAATTAATATATAGATGTCCAATAATCTTTACTATGGGGAAGAACTGGGGCCAGGGAAGTCACTGGTTTAGGACTTGCAAATCCCGGGTTAAAGATAGACCAGTAGGTTTGTGGCCAGGGTCCAAACATTTCCTTGTCATGGGTCATCAGGAGTATTGATGCAGTAGGCTGGAGACAATGATGAATTCATCCCAAGGGGAAACAGGGAGCTAAAAAGCAGACATGGGGTCCTTGCCATGAACCTTGGCCACTACTTCCTGTGTGCAGAATGACGACCTGTGGATCAGTTGGGGAATTGTCCTTTGTGAGATTAACAGAGAAAAAGGGCTGAAATTAATTTAATCTAACAGTTCTGGGTGCAGACTTCTTGCAAAGTAGGTCACAAGGTCAGCCAACATTCAGAAGCTTCACATTGTGGGGTTCTTTTTCTCCAATAAGGAGAGTAGATTTAGGGTGGCATGCCAATAAGAACCATAAACTCATGTACAGCTGAAAGTCTATCACAACAGGTTTGGAAATGAGCTTTTCTTTACCCTGTTTCCCCCACCATCTCTCTTCACTTCTAAAGCTATAATGAAGAAGGCATGAAATGCAAAATGAACTCACTGCTACACCCAAGCCTAGCCCTGGTGTTTGGTCAGTACCCAAAGGTGAAACACCTCAGTCCATCCATGACCTCCTCCTGGCAGAGCGTCTAAGAGGGACAAATGACATGGACCATTTCCTGTTTACTCATGTCATAACTTCTCAATATCATTGAGTGAAAATTGGTTCTTATTTTGGCAACGATACAATAAGTTCGGTGTGGTAACAAAAATTTGTTAAATTTGTTTTCCAATCTCTGAAAGTGTTGTCCTTCATCAACAAAGTTCATCCCATTCATGCATTTTTGTCATTTTCTCCTCAGTTTTCATAATGAACTTGAAACCATCATAATCCTCTGACAACACAGTGGCTGAAACCTGTGACGAGTTTTAGAGGAACACTGGCACTACCAAAGAATGGAAGCTGCTGGCCTCAACAGGTATCCATGACTTGGATGCTCAGTTCACCACATTTTAACCAACCAACAACCCTAAACAATACTTGTTTACATTGAAATAATTGTTAAATAGTTATTACCCAAACTAACCCAAAATTGCATTGGTAGCCTCTTTGTTAACAGGTACTCTGCATCTTTCAATTAAAATAGGATTTCTAATCTCCAGAGAAACTTCTAAATTCTCGAGAAAGAACAAGTAAAGGAGAAGGAGCAAGAAGAAGAGGAGGCAGAGAGAGACAGAAAAAGAGAGAGAGAGAGAGAGAACACATGAGTGCCATTGCATGCCCCTGTGCGCACACTCAGGATACATTCTAAGTCCTGGTCTCTCAACAGTACTTTTTCTTTTTTAGGAAGTCTTACAGCATAGAAACTGACCTGTTTTTAGGGTAAACATCTTACTCCTAACACCAGAGGCTAGCAGTCTGGCCAGCACTGGTTTGCACACCATCCTTGTCCTGGGGGATTCTACAGGAATTCAATCAGGAAGAAAACTGCAGAGGTACATGAACACCAGGCAAAAACAGCTGCCAACTTCATTTAGGGTGGAACTGTAACATGAAAGAACAAGGTCTAGGAGCATTTTGCAGCCTACTTTGGAGAGCGGTTAAGAATAATGCCTGCCCAGGGACAGTGGCAAGCCAGGTGAAACTCTGAAACAATAAGACAGGTAGCTTATGGCAAGTTTACTTTATCACACCAGCACCTCTTAACCTCCCCTGCAGCCTGTGGGGCCAGATGTAGCTCACAGTTTGGAATAAAAGATAAAAAGCTAAGTGTCTAGTGCTACCAAAAAACCTCTGGGAAATGTACATGTTAGTTCATACAGGTTCAGCAAATCTAGCAAGCATCATGTCTTTATTAATCTTTATATTTAAAAAAAAAGAAAAAAAAAGGAGAAAATAGCTGGCTTTGAGATGGCATAGATGATTTATACAAAAAAAAATTACTTTCCAGGCTGGGGCTGTAGCTTGGTGGCAGAGCGCTTGCCTTGCACATGTGAGGCACTGGGTTTAAGCCTCAGTACCACATAAAAATAAACAAATAAAATAGAGCCATGCTTTCTATCTACAACCACACCAAAAAATTATTTTCCATGATAAAGTCCAGTTTTCACTTTTTAAAGCTAAAGTAACCCCCAATATAAAATAAGTTTGGGCTATTAAAGATAAAAAAAAAGTAATTTGCCCATAAGTCTGTTGCCAGAACAAAATAAGGCCAGAAGATTTTTCTTTTTCTGCACTACTCATACTGGCAAGGAAGACTAAAATTAAATATCCAACAATCAAACATCATTATTAATGCCAGACACTCTTAATTAGGAAATCTACACTATAAACCTATTCATTGTGCCCAGTACTATGTAAAATTCTTAACTTCATATTTCGTCTCAAAGTGGTTATTTATATCCTCTTCCTGCAGCTTAAAAGAACCCTGGTTCACAGTTCAGGAAGATGTGGCTCACAGGGACATCTGACCCACGTCCCGTAGGGTATTTCATTCATCCTGTGCTTGCATGGCACTCACTACCAAGGGACCCCATTAGAAAAGAAGGGCATACTGAAGTCTGAACCCAGAGCTGTCAGACTAGTAACACCAGGATACTGGCTGCAGCCACTATGGCTGAGATCCATTTGTCTTCAGAGAATCAGGAACTGGTACATGTACTCCATCACAAACTCCACCTTGGTGATCATAAAACAAGAAGCAGATGGGTCTTCAGATATAGCTTAATGGTAAAGCACCTGCCTAGAATGCAACAGGGTCTGGGTTCAATCCCAGAAACACAGAAAGAGAAAAGTAACATTTCTACAAAAAGCAAGGCAGATACACTTTCTTCCTAGAGATGCAGCAGCAACCAGACTGTCATCAGGCTT
Organism: Marmota marmota marmota; assembly: GCF_001458135.2. Taxonomy (NCBI): domain Eukaryota; kingdom Metazoa; phylum Chordata; class Mammalia; order Rodentia; family Sciuridae; genus Marmota; species Marmota marmota. The sequence goes on along the minus strand of NW_026000016.1, from coordinate 30,686,552 downwards.
TAGTTAGGTAGGATGTGATGTGACGTGCAACCCAGCCAGAGACTGACCTGGCCATTTGTCAGAGTCTTCAGTGGTTTTCACAGAAAGATAGGTATCATTATCTACCTTTTGGCAGGGAAGCAACACTAATCCAAGAAGCAAAGGTGCTATGGATTTGCTAAAGACAACTTCATTGCCTCAGATGCCAGATATGTTTTGAAATACACAAGTGGTAGGATATTATTCTGCTCCAAGCTGGTAGAATTTCATAAAATCCCACTAAATTGGAATGTAGACTCATACCTGTGAAATATATACCATCAAAAAACTTAGTGACTGTGAACAAACACCAGTTTGCATTAATTCTTTTTGCCTGATACAGAAAAAAATGACTCTTTTACCTTCTATTTCGCAATCAGAAATCCAAACACCTTATCTCTCCATAGCCCAAACACTAGTGAACAGGAGACCAACTAGAGAGATTTTCTAAAAATTTCTATGCATCTTTTCAACAAGTTCCCAACAAGGCAGATATTAAGAAATTGAACTTTGTTTCCTTGTGTTTTATATGAGTTTTGAAGGGTTTTTTTTTTTTTTGCCATTTTACAATGGCATGCAGACTTTCAAAATTGTGATTTTTTTATTAACAAATGGAGGCCAATCTTTTTTCAACAGGGCTTTACAAAATATTCCATCAGCAGAAGTGTTAGGCAGGTCGGAGAGACTAACTTTTCCAAGGTATTAAATTAAAAGATGTTGAATTACGTTAAATGCCCCACATTGAATTGACATTTCCCCTTTTTTAATGCAAGCTAAGATTGATGAAAAATACCACTTATCTACATTAAGGGTCAAAATCTCTCACAAAAGGAGCTTCTGGTTCAACACATCAGAGCAGAGTCAGTCTTCCATAATCCAGGGACCAGGACGCGGATCACATTCTGATGATCCAATTAATGGTGGGATACTTTGCAATCATCCAGCAAGCAAGGCCGCTAACAGATTGTGGGGCTGTAACATCAATTTCTTAAGTGCATTTAAAGGATTACAAATGTTAGTCCTGGCTTGAGATTGAAACACCTATTGAGGTGCTCTGAACCACATTACTGTAATTGGGTACCTGAATTAATGCCATTTCTTCTGATGGGTGAGTTGAATACATTGGAATTAAGAGTTCTTTTTGCTGTATTTCACTTTCCCATTCTTTCTTCCTTTTTTTTTTTTTTTTTTTTTTTGTTTCCTTGGAACATAAATCTGAAGTGAAATAACTCTTTTTTAATCCAGATAGCTTTAATTACAGTCCTCAGGAATTCAAGTATTGTCCTAATTTTACCTTATGCACTGTTTGGGTGCATTCTCCTTTGAGCTCGTTATCTTAATATGCAGTGCTCAGAAGATGAAAATACAATTCTTTTCTTAATAAATCTAAGGGAATGAGGGGAGCGAAGAGGGAGAGGAAAAATTCTGCTTCCCCTTCCTTCTAGCCAAAAGAACACAGAGGATAGCACTTGAAATTTATTACAGGGCTGGGAATTAAGAACAAGACCCTCCCCAATTTCATTCTTTCCGAGGTCAGTTCAAATAAAAGTTCTGATTAGGGAAGAACTGAATAGATGGGCATTGTCTGGATATTTTAAATATCAGTTTAAGCATTTTTACTGTCTTTCCCACTTTTATTGTCATTAAGTCTCTAGGCTAAGGGGAAATCATGCGACATTGGTCCTCAACTCCAAACCTCCCCAAAGCTGGCTTATTGTAAAGTGAATAAATACCTAAACTATTCACTGTAAAGGCTCTACGTGTTCCAGCCCCCTCAGCTCTGATGTTCTTAGACTTCTTCTCTCTAACCTGCACCCTGGGCTCTGATCTTCTATTATCTAAACACAAGGAGGTCCCCTCCACTGAGGCCATCTGCTTTGGACTCTTGGAGACTTCACTGATATCTCCTTTCAGATTCCTACTTGAATACAACCTCACAGAGAAGTTCCTGATTCTGTTACAACTAACACTCATGCACCTTATTCTACTCAGGTGTGTGTGTACACACGTGCACAAATTAGTAATACGTGTACCACACACACTCAAAAAAACGATGCTTCTTTACAAGCAGGGACTTTGTTTCATTCACTAATATAACCCAAGCGAACATAACAGTACCTGGCACAATTCAAATATTTCTTTAGTTGAATTGAACTGAATTTTTGCATGGCCGATCTGCCTCATTATTCCTGTCTCAGGTAGAATGCTTTCTTTACAGAGGACCCACTAGATGATTCTTATCTAAAGTAGCACCTTTCTTACCTTCTTCCCAAGTTACTAGCTTCCTGCTTTACTGTCTTCCATTCACTCATCAGTGTCTGAAATATTACCTGAATATACATGCATACATATGTATGTGTATATATGTTGTCTATTTCCCACCTCAAGGTTCATGAGTTCATAAAAAAATATTTATTCATAAAAATATTTTTCTATCATGCTCACTTTGTTGTATTTAGTAGTAAGAAGATCACTTGGCATGTAGAAGGGGAACCACAAATATTAGGTGGTTCAGTTCAACCAGAGGCAAACACACAAGATGCTTTATCAAAACAGTGTTATAAATGACACAGATTTTCTTCACCTAATTTTATCAGTGGTACAATAAAGAATCTAAGGAATATACAGATCAATGTTTGTAGGGTTTAATTTATTACATTTCCTTTAGAAAATAAGGCTGATCACTGCAGGTATCCCTGACTTTGGTAGGGAGACCCAGAAGAACTAACAGGAAAAGGCTGACTCAGAGTGAAGGTGGCCTTGGGCAGAGCTGGGAAAGGGGGTGGGGAGCTGCTTCCCACCTCTCACATGCTGCGCCCTTTTGCTGCTCCTGAGCTGTACTGTTCTGATTCTACCTGGAAGCATCCAGTGGCCTCTGAGGCTGTACCAGACTTGGTTTTTCCCTCCTCCAAAAGTACTCCTACTCTGGAACTTTCTGACTCATCCTTGTCCTTCTACCAAAACATTCAAATTCAGGCATTGCATTCTCTCAGGTCTTTTCTAATGTGATAAAACTCCATATTGTAGAAGCAGAAGCTGTGAATTTGACCCCACTCTCCTGGAAAAGTGGTATGCCCTGCCCTCCACCCAGGCTAGCTCTGCTCCCATTCTGAGCAGAGGCAAGGAGCTGCCCTGCCACTGCACCAAGAAGGGTACAATCTACAGAAGGTTCCAGTGGGTGCATCTTTTTTGTTGTTGTTGTTACAATAACAGTTTCACCTTTTTTTTTTTTGATCCTGATAGCACAAGAAATTCTTTAAAAACACAAAAGAAAATTGTGATCACGTAAAAAGAAAAAAAATAAAATTACGCATACTTCTGAAGTACCTAAATAGTTATAGTTCGCTTCATTTTAGTCTCTTCTCTTTGGGCATTTTTACATAGTTAATATTGTCAACTATATTTAGTTTTTAAACCTGTTTTTCTTCCTCACTTACTATGTTGTGGAAATATTTCCAGTCATTAGAAATTCTTGATGAAAGGACTGGGGATATAGCTCAGTGGTATACCATTTGCCTAGTATGTATTGAGGACCTGGGTTGGATCCAAGGTACCACCAAGAAAAACATAGCTGATGGACATTTTGGAAAGGACAGAATACTTTATGTCAGGGACTTACTGCCATATAGTTAACACTTCTCTATAATAAACTATTGGGTTACTCCAATTTTTAACTTATAAACAAGGAAACAACATATGTCTTTGTCTAGTAGATTTAGCAAACTTTTTTCACAGTCAATATTTTGGGCTTTATGAGCAATATGGTCTCTGTCTCAACTGCTCAATTTTGCCACAGTCATAGATAATACATAAAATAAATATTTGTAATTACATATCAGTAATATTGTTGTCATACTATGGGTATCAGACAGGATTTGGTCCAAGGGCAGTAGTTTGCCATCCAGACCACTGGTCTAGATGTCTCATTACTTTTTTCAGAGTGTTCAAAAGTGGACTGAGTTTAAAAAAAAGTGATTTTTTTTTTTTTTTTTTTGCAGTACTGGTGATTGAACCCAGGATCTCAGGTACCCTAGTCAGCACTCTACCACTGAGCCACATCCCCAGACTGGATGTGAACATTTTTATCAAAGCATCTTTTTATAACCATCAATGATTTCAAATATGGCTGTTTGCTTGAGTTTTTACAATAACAAAATAATTTAGTGACTTAGAGGCATCCTCATGCCATTAACATTCCTCCAAACAGGAGGAAAGTGAAGTACCTATGAAGCTGAGCCTGAGCTTCAGTTTCATTTAGCATTCATCTATGCAGTTCTCCTCAAAGATACCCGATTCAGATGCAGAAAACAGTTTCCAGTGATACTGATTGCAACAGTACAGCCACCAAACCAAAAAAAAAAAAAAAAAATTCCAAAGCCAGCTTTCTTGAATTCTCAGGGCCTTGGCTTTGATCACTCCATATTCCCACCAGGTAAGTAATTCAAAGGTAGTCAGCATCGGGGTGATTGCTGCTGCTTTATTTCAAAACGAGTAAGACAGGAAGGTTGTTAATCATATATCATGATGACCGTGCAGGCCACAAAGGAGAAGTGACGACACCCCTTACAGTACATCAAGGCCTGATGTGCACAATTCCTGCTATTAGGGCTCTATATTACTAAAGTTTGAAAGTGTGTGAGGCTATAAACGACTTCTATCTAAAGTGTTCAGGTAATGTTTAGTATTTTCACTATAAATCTGCTCTCACATGGCATTATGTTCCAATTTTAGTTTTACTTAATAAACTGTACAGTGGGGGGAGAGCCTATATGCTATTTATCTTTATTCTTAGCAGAAATGGAATCTCAACACATTCTCAAGGGAGTCCAAAAGGTACCGTGATTTAACTGGAGTAGAAAGGAAAGGGATAAATTTTAATTCAAAAAATGACTTTCTTTCAGGGACTAGGAGCATTTTTAAAAAAATTTTGCATTCTGTCATATTTTGCTTTTAACTATACAAATACATCCCTTTTCCTACAACCAATCAGAGATGATGGGGCTATAATGAATCTCATGAGTCTTTTTAGTCCAGGCTCTTGAGTCAGCAGAGCTGTTTTCATTATTCTTAAGCATGCTCTCTCTTTCTTTCTCTCTCTCTCAAAATTGGGCATGTCTAGGTGTCTGATTCTAGTGTTAGGAGGTTATATTAAATCCTAGGTGAACTTGCTCTTCCTTCATAGCCTCTTATCAAAGCATCGGTACTGTTGAGCTGAAGAATCCATGCTCATATATAGATATTGGGCATCTGGGTAGCAAGAAGCACAGTAGCTAGGGGACCAGAGTTGTAGCTCATTGGTGGAGCATGTACGCAGCATGCAGGAAACTCTGGGTTCAGTCCCTAGCAACAAACAAAATATACTGGTATAGTGGTTATACCGCAAAAACTCTAAAACAAAAGCATACCAAGGGGGCAGAAGCAGAACACCCCATTCTTGCTTTCCTTTGTAACAGCTTTTTTTTTCTTTTAATATCATAAACATAGGCTGTCAAAAAGTGGTGGCATAGGACAGCATTCCCCAACCTCAGCTCCGTTAACATTTGGGGGCAGCTAATTCATTATTGTTGGGGACTGTCCTGTGCATCGTGGGACAGCTTACAACAATCTCCCTGGCTTCTACCCTTGAGATGCCAGTGGCAGTCACCCAATTGTGATAAACAAAATTGTCTCCAGACATTATAAAATATCCTCTGGGTGAGCAGATGAGAGCAACCCAAAGACAGGAGAATACCCAGAAGCTTACAAAGTGACTGACCATCTCTACTAACTAAAATGACAGCAAGTGACACCACCCTGACCAAATACGAAGAGGAGTGAGCCCTCCAAGAACATGTGAACTTTTTCCTCTACCTGCAGGTTTCTCCTACTTGCTCCTTGTGTTTAGCAGTCATTCCAAAGCTAGACAAGAGTTTCTTGGCTTTTTTTTTTTTGACTCATTAGGTCGCCCTGCTCAAAATGATTTACACATAGATAATTAAACTTAAGCCCAAAGGACTAGTTAACTGTTTAGCAGTGTATACATTTCATATAACCATTTCCATACATCTAGTTTTAAATTCATTAACAAAAATTAATAGCTACCCAGTGCTCTACACTGCGCAGCATGTTGCTATGGTATGCTTGCTAAATTACCCCTTTCTATCACTCCTCCTGCAATCTCAGAGACAGCTAAACTTTGCAGTGCTGGAAATGTTGCCTACCAATTTGCAGCAAAGCTCATATTTACTATATTTAGTGTGAATCATTGACTGAACTTCAAAAAATATTTGTCTCTGTTTGGTGTGCCTCTGGAACATTCCATCAGCCTTGGGAACAGTACATGCACTTTTTTCACTGGTTGAAAAATTACTGACAAGCATTTAATAGGCAATATTAGCTTTGCATATGCATTAGATATATATTCTTTACTAATATATCTTTCATCTTAAAAATCCCCTAACTGCACTTAAATATTTTGTATTTTTTTCCCTCCTGGAATATTTTATGAGAATATAATGTCTTTTTGATATGAACTATCTATGACCCATTATCTTTTTATTTCTCAATACCAATATAAAAGGAAAAATTGGACAGCGAATCTCTTTTCTATAAGCTTATAGCCACACTTATACATATTTTAAAATTTTTTGTAATATAAAATTATTTTCTACTAGAAACAATCTTTAATCATACTTCACCAGTATTTACAGTGTTCACCTCAGGTTTAAAAGAGAGTCAGGGTGAACTAATTCATTGTTTACACTTCAAATCCTGGGCGACCCAATCCCATAGAGGTAGTACAATGCACTATATCTTTCATTCTTAGTACTTATCTTAATCTTAATAGCTAGCCAGACAACTGACTCCAGAGTCTGAGGCTTATCAACTGGAATTTGTCACATGAACCCAACAGAAGACAAGAAATGCATTATATAGCAATGCTATACAAATCATTATCTTTTGATATTTAAAGGTATGCATTCAAAAGCCTATATAAGACTTTTATTTATTTATTTATCTTTTGCTGAACTCAAATTCCACTTGTTCCTATTAAATTGGAGAGTGAATGAACAGAACTGCTCTTGTGAGGTATTATCTGCAAATGGAGTTTACTCTCAAGAGATCAAAAGGGTTCTTCCCACTTCATTTCAGCACTGGCTATCAGGAACAATCTGCCTTAAACACTTGCTTTGATACTGATTATTTAGAAAACAGATTAATAAGAAAATAGAAAGGCCCGTGTTCCTCAGACATTGAGAAATGTCAACTGCTTTGGTTGAAATTTCAGTGTCTTCCTCTTAGAAGTTTGTCGAGATTCCTTCGAGGTGTCTTGCACAAAGCAGCAAGCAGCAATACTGAGCTGTCTATAGAACATTTTTCTAGATTATATCCTGGCTTAAAAAGGTTCAGGAGCAAGAATTTTACGAAGTTTCTTCCTTTGGTGGATAATTTATTACAAATATTTCTAATTACATTTTCAAAGTTTCATTCTAAATAAGTGGGGACTCTGAGAAGTATAATTTACTTAATTTTGCATCCTTATTCAAGATAAAATTTCTTTTACTAGTTTTACAGCATATTTTATTTATCACAGGCTAAATATTTTTACTGAAACTTTACACAGAAATATATGCACAATTTTAAACTGAAGATGGTAAAACCACCAGCACCTTACAAATAAATATTTTCTTTAAATCCACTCTTTTGTATTTTATTTGTCTACAAATGAAATGATTTGTGAAAATGTTTGTTAAATGACAGCTGGGTTTTTACTTTTTACCTGTTTTTGATCTGAATATAATGCATAATAAATACTACCTGTTACCTTTCCTTGTCTCCAGAGGAAAACATTAATTCATTAGATATTTTAAGATTTCACTTTTTTCCCAAATGGGGTCTTGCTATGCTGCTATGTTGCCCAGGCTGCCCTCAAACTCCTGGGCTCATGTGATTCTCCTGCCTCATAAGTAGCTGGCAGTACAAGAGGGTACAACCTCATCCAATTTTAACAGTGCATTTCTTGATGGATTTCAATGTGTGCAATATTAAAATAACAGGGATTAATATGAAATATATATATATATATATATATATATATATATATATATATATATATATATATATATATAT
>NW_026000016.1:30567762-30678409 GCF_001458135.2 Marmota marmota marmota | reverse complement strand
TATATATATTCCTTGAGAGTTAAATTCTTCATATAATATGCAATAAATACCTTGCTGTTTTCCAAATGGGAAATGAGAGAGATTGATGATATTGACCATTTGAATCTATTGAGGAAACATTTACCAAGAATGAAAGGGATAAAAGATCTATATAAATATCCCAGTGAAACATTATCACTGTATTTTATCAAGATGAAAATCTGATGAGTGTTTCATCTTGTCTTAAAGATATGGCCCTCAAGAAATTGGTAGCTAATATAAATAAGTTTGGGTTATATGTGCTAGTTTATATGAGCAGTTTATTAAATGCAATAAAAGTAAAACTCACCTTTACAAAATATCTTTTATACATGACCAGATATGTGATATAATATCTTTATGAATTCTTTGTGTATTTCCTGGAAAGACTAGACTAGCATGAGAGGTTAAAGATCTATGTCTAATTAGAACGATAATTTTTTGTAAAGAAGAAATGATGATACTTTCAGAATATCTGCTGTTAATAAAGGCTGCCTGCTCTGAATCAGTGACTGAAATCATTGAGGTGTATTTGCTTTTTTTCCCCTTCCATTTGGCATCAAAATCAGTTTTGGAATACAGCAATTTACCAGAGAATGGTTTATAATGAACCAAGTGTTTATGCTCCCACAAATACATATGTTGAAATCTTAACCCTCAATGTGAGGATGTGAGCAGGCTGCTGGGTGGTAACTGCCACTGGGTGGAGCCCTCATAGATGTGATTAATGGCCTTAAAAGAGGCCAGAGAACTGGCTCACCCTCTCTCTGCCCTATGAGAACACAAGAGGTGCTCACTGTTTTACACATTTTCTGTCAATAGGATTTTATAGAAGTGCTCATAATCTACAAACTCTCAGCCTATGGGAATCCTCCCCTATGCAACCAAACTTGGTAGCATTCTTAGTCTAGGACACAAACACATTATCTAAAATGTTTGTACCCTGATTATGCCAAATAAATTAATCAATTAAAAGATGAAAAATATCTAAGCCTCTTTTATGGACCAGTGGTATAGGCCAACTGGCTGACTGGTAGAAAAGATGGCTGTCCAGATTGAGGATTAGTTTTCAGAGTAGGCTTCATGCCTTTATCAACCCACCCCTCCACCCCTCACATGCTGCCAACTGGCTTCCAGGAATTCAGTGTGGGTCATGTCACATGAACTTCAAAAATGTTCAGTGGTGCACATTCCTACATAATAAATAATCAAGCCCAGGCTCCTTTGCATAAGAGTTGAGATCTTTCGTACTTTGCCCTTGACTTAGTGTTCCACTTGGTAATCACATTCAGTTTGTACTCACAAATCCATTCTAGCTTTCCATTTGTTTTTCTCACACCTCCTTGTCTATATTCAAGCAGTCTCAGAATCCTAAACCATCCTCCTCCATGGACACATTCACTTTGTCTTTCCTTGTCCCCCCAACACATTCACCCACCCAAGTTCTACCTGTCTTCTGAAGACCAATAAACTAGCTGGCCCTCCAAGATGCCATCCCTTTAAAAATTCCCAATGGAACACTCCACAGTGAGTTGCTTTGAGCACTACCTCTAGCTTTAATCTTTTTATTTCATCTGCTACTTTTTAAGCACTTCAGGAGAATTTCTTGATAAAGTGATACAACTGCTTATCTATTTCTTCATTGGGTAGAGAAATAGAGATATTTTACCATTTGTAATAATAAAAGTTTGTCTATCCCTTCTAGAACATGTGTGTCTTCTACTTAACCAGAAATGCTGTGATAATGCTCATGTATAGGCTAAGCTCAGCCATAATGTCCTCAGTTACTTTGTGCAGAAGCTGAGAGTTAGGCTCAGCTGTCTGTTTCTTCGGTAGTCACTAAGTCTCCCAATGTGTCTTTGTTATTATACGGAATCTTCTTAAATACCAGGGAGTTGTTTTATCCACCACTGTGCATCTCAGAGCCATGTTACCTGTAGATACCCAAAGGTTCACAAGTATGAACACAAATGGGAACCAAATAAATTTTGCTGAAATGCAATTTAATTAACTGCCCAGTCTAAGAGTACTTGCCCTTTCCACTTTAATTTCTCAGGGCAGAAAAAAAGAAGTGGGTGCACATGGTAGGAAAAAAGAAATGGGTGCACATGGTGGGAAATAGTAGCCATTATGATGCCCAACATGGTCACTTATGAACGTTTGGCAGTCTTAGCTGATGGATATCAGAAATAACCAGTCACATGGCTCAAGTCTCTAGAAGTGCTATCCTCTGAAAATACCCTGTGGGCCAACAGGACATCCCTGGCTGGAGAATCTGTCAGGTTAGGCTTTAAGCTCTATGGGTCAATGTGAGGCGCCATTTTGAAAGAATTTGTCATGTTTATAATTTCATCCTGAAAAAACAAGTCACTTTTTTTTTCCCAAAATCACTTAGAACCTATGAGTAACTGATGTATTTAAATTCAATACTGTGAGACAAAGAACAAAAACAAAACAAAACAAAAACACTCCCATTAAAGTTGGCTTGAACAATAGCAAAGCTTAGAGACAAAGCCATGTTCCTGGAAACAGCACTTTAGGGACACAACAAACAGGAGCCCTGCCCTGAGTTGAAAGTTGCTGCTGATGTGATTATAGTTGACTTGAATAGCTTATTTGGTGCCAGCCCCACCAGGATAAGTGCTTTCTGTGAATGATCTCATTTAATCCTTAGAAATATCTCTGTGACCACCATTGTTTCTCTGTTTTACAAATGAGAGAAATTGCTCTGAATGATTAAAAAAACTGTACAAATTCAAAAAGTGAGTTAGGAATGGTATCCAGCTGCAGTGGGAAACAAAATGCTCGGGTAAGCTCAATATCCAGAAGGCACCACCATGGCCACACGTGGGAGGCAGAGTCCTCTCTGTGACACATCTGCAAGTTATCCGCGCCCACTGTCCTACTGGCCCACTCGCCAGCTCAGAAACAAGGTGATACACCTGTGAACCAACCAGATAAGCCTGACTACAGAGATGCTGCCGCCAGTGCACGTGCAGAACATGCCTCCTGACAGTTGCCACTGACAGGAAAATCCAGGTGAGCAGAGGTCTGTGGAAAGTGTGCTTTTCCTTCCCTTCTTTCCAGGCTTGTTTCTTTCGCTCATGTTTATGGACTTTATCTCAACTCAAGGAGTGGTGCTGAATAGTAATGAGATGCTTCCTTCAACCCCATACCATGATAGCCTGATCCTTTCAACCAGCTTGGGATTCTTCAGATGTCTTCCTTTTTCTTACTATCAAAAGAGGTGCCCTACTACCTGGGGCATTGTGTTGACACCTATGGATACCAAAGAGGTAAAGTATTTCGGTTTTCTCCCACTGTCTCCCTTGGGGTTATAAGTCAGGTGCTTTATTTCTTATTTTAAAACAACAACAACAACAACTTTGTAAGATAGGAAAATAGAGTGGAATTGATACACAGTGTGCAGAGCAAAGGGACAATGGGATGAATGGATCTGAGAGCTTTGTGAAGGAAAACTTCCTGGGAAACATGTTCCTGACTTTCCACATAGGTTTTACCAGTTGCTTAATCAGTCTGCCTGTCTCTCATATCTATTTCCTTCTCTGTCTTATACACACACACACACACACACACACACGGAAAGAACACAATCCATGCTACAGTGAAGAAACTCATCTTGACCTGAAATTGCTTTTGGACGTAGTCCATTTCCAACATCAAAACAGTTTATGTCAAAAAGGGTCAAGGTTCCAGCAACCCACAAAATAGCAGCTTATTTAAAAACCAAATCCACTCCTTATTGAAAGTGGTGATATTTGAAGCACACACAAGTAAAACTAATTTAACCTTTGGAAAGTTCCCTCTGGAGAGAAGAGTCAAAATCCCTTTATAAGATTTTTAAGCACTGCAATTATTGACGAGGAGTATATTACTTCAGTTTTCTCTGATCAGGAAGAGGAAAAAAAAAAAGAGAGAGAGAGAGAAACCCACAAGAGACGTCAGCAGCTGTCAGGCTGTTTTCCAACGGCAAAGAGGTAGTTTACAGTGGGCTTGTGCCAGTCTCTTAAGACCCAGTTAAGAAGCCTTTTTAAAATGCCTTAAAAAGCCAACTCATACATTAATCAAGTTGAGCCCTCATCCATACTTACTGCAATACATCAATTACTATGTCTTTTTTTTTTTTTAATAAATTCCGGTTGACAGCAGACACCTTATTAAGGCCCACTAAAATGATACAATAAGTAGAAGGCTATTAATATTGCTCTTTTTTCTCCCTGCTATTGTCTTGCTGCACTGGTCTGCAAACAAATTCAGGCTGCATTACAATTAATGCCAGTGGAACTCCTTCTAACGACTTCCAGCTTGCTAATTTTTTACGCTAATAATAAAAAAAGGCATTGCTATGCAAGAACGACCCCCTTTTATCATGCTAGCATAGCACACCAGAGAGTGTCTGCTATTGTTCACATGAAAGACAATTAAACCCTGGAACATCAAACCTAAAAATGACAATCTGCTAACCAGCACTGGGCATTGCTGGATGCTTTCCTCTATTTTCTGAACTGATAGAAAACAAATCTCCAAAGACATTTCTTTCCTGTTCTCCCTTAACTACCATTTGGGGACAGGGGGAGACTTTAAAAAAAATTCCCTTTGCTGATTTATGCATCCCCGCTTAGAATTTATTATCTGTCTAGGGCCAATTTTGCTTCAACACTCCTATTGCCCGCAGGTTTAAATTTTGGACACATCCAAAGAAATGCACCAATATTACCCACATAGTATCACATTTAAAAATAAACATTAAAAGTGTTCTTTAACACACACACAATATAAAAGTCTAGAAGGAGAAAGAAAAATCTAATTCTGCAACTCTGTGTATCTCATCATCTCTGGGGATCCTGGGGAGTCAGAGGGCATTCAGAACACCACGCTAGTCCAGATGTTAATATTGCACCAAAGCCTGAGTCAAAAAAAAAAAAAAAAAAAACCCCTTCTTCATTCTCAGCAACATAAGGATTCATTCACCAAAATGCACATACATTTACTGGGAGTATATTACTCGTTTGGGCTTTTAAAGTAACATTTACAACATAAATAAACCAGCTTAAAAGTTCACAGAGTTTCTCAAAGAATTTTTCAGATTTTGACTGACATTCTATCCATAGTATCAGAACTTGAATAACTCAGAAAGCCTAAGTGGCAAGAGTGGCTCTGCCACCTGTTCATCTTAGGATCTTGCCCCAATCTTCTAAACTTTCTTTGCTTCATTTTCTCCATTTGTAAGACAAGGATAACTCTTCCTTTAATTGTGATTGTAAAGGAGAAACGCAAAGATGAGTAGGAAGGCTAAACCACTGTACACTGTAATTCAAATAATGCTCTCAGAGTTGCATCAGAAGTTTTCATTTCTGGTGAGTAGTGAGTGCCTCTCAAGTACTGGGCATGGCCAGATCTCACCTTTTATCAGCAAGTTTTAGTAAGCAGACCACATACTGTTATAGGTTCATTACACTCTGTATTTTATTTCATTTTCATAAGAACTCTCTTGGGTAGGGATGGTAATCCCCTGTATACAAACAAGGAAACTGAGGTTCAGGGAGATTCAGTGATCTCCCAAGTATCAGAGATGAGATTTGAATCACTGTAGTGATCACATAAAATACCCTCAATAAACGTTCCAGGCCATGACCATTCTCTTCTCCTGGTGAGCCTCTTGTATGAGACAGCAGTTCTGTGAATCGAGGTTAAGGGATGAGCTGAGGCCACCTTCCTGATATATTGGCCCTGACACTTATTGGCATTGGTATTTGGGTCATTCATCCCTCACTTTTGCATCTGTAAAATACAGACAACACTCATCTCCTGGGGTTGTTGTGAGGATCAAATAAACTAGTTCATATATAATATTTAGAAAAATACCTTTAAAAAGTGAGTACTCAATAAATGTGAACATGTGTTATTAACCTCCTCCTCCGGCACTGTATAAATTGCTCTAACATATAGAATGAGAATAAATAGGATCAGTCACTTCGGCATTCTGCCTACAGATTTACCCTACATCTTAAATAAAGCACAAAGGAAATTTCAGAATGATTTACAAGATACTAGAATCAGGTAAGGAGAGACAGTGATGACTGAGAGTTGAGCGAAAAATGAGGTATAACCTGATTTTCTCAGCTTACTTCCTTGGGAGAAACTCCAGGCCATATGCTGGTAGGTGAATTCAGATAGAGCCCAGCAAACTCCTTCAGTTAGGAGACAAAGCTGAGAGGCTCAGGAGATCAGGATAGAGTACTAGAAAAAAAAAAACAGTGCATAAAGAATTCTGGGGATTTGCAGATGGTCCTCCTCAAGTACTCGGCTGAATACTAATGAGCACATGCATATGAGGAAATTACCCAAGGCTGTGAAAAGACCAACGAAAAAAGACTGGAGGTACCACAAGGCTCTAAAGAGTGCCACTCCCATCACTCAGAACAGAAAAGCCTCATGATTGATGGGGGATTGGGTAGGGTACACAGAAAGGTGGTGACTGCTTAGTGGATAATAAGGAGTATACCTAACAAACCCTAAAAGTAAAATCCTAAAGAGCTTTCCAAACTATTTCCAAGTAACTCAACTGCATCTCAGAACAAAGCTCAGGGTCAGACTATCTAGTACATAAAAAGGTAAAATTATTAATGTCTGGAATCCAAGCAAAAGTTAACCATCATTAAAAACAAAAAGCAGGAACATATAACTCAAAATGAAGAGAAAAAAAAATCAGTCAATTGATCCAGATGTTAGAATTAGCAGAAAAGAATTTTAAAACAGTTATTGTATTTGCTATTCTTTAGATATAGTTTGAGTGTGTACCCAAAGGATTTATGTGTTAGGACCTTGGTCCCATGTGTGGCAGTGTTGAAAGGTGGTGGAACTTTGAAGAAGTGTTACAGATGGCAGTTAGGTTGTTGATAGTGCTGCCCTTGGAAAGGATGAAGGTAGTTCTCCTAGGACCCTGAGTTAGTTTCCACAAGAGGTATGATTATGAAAGAGTGGACCTGGCTCCTTACTGAGCTCTGGCTTCCTGTCTTGCCATATAAGATGTTGGTCTTATCTCTCTTACATGTGCTGTCACTGTGATGCCATCCACCATATGTGATAAAGTCGGGGGACCCTTGAGAGAACTGATACCATGCTGTTGGGACTTTTAACCTCCAAAATTATGAGCTAAATAAACCTCTTTTCTATTTAAGTTACTGAACCTCAGGTAGCTATCATAGCAATGGAAAACAAACAAATACAAAAACTATATTTTATATGTTCCAAAAGCTGAAGCAAGAAAGACTTATAACCATACAGATCAGTGAATATCCACAAACTTCAACAGAAGAAACATAAAGAAAATGACACCAAGGCACAACAGAATCATGTTGTTCAAAATTTCTGAGAAAGTGAAAAATCTTAAAAGCAGCCAGAGACAAAAGACACAAAAGTAGAGGCACAAACCTAAGTATGACAGCAGTTTGTCATTGAAAAAGGTGCAAGTAAGAAGGTAATGAAAGAAAAAATTGTCAATTGAGAATTTGAAATGCCTTGCGAAAAAGGCCACAAAACATACTTTTACAGATATACAAAGGCTTAAATAATTCATCACAAGCATATCTTTACTACAAAAAATGTTAAAGAAGTCATTGAAACAGAAAGAAAATGATAATGGATGAAAACCTGCATTTCTACAAAGTAATAAAGAACACCATAAATGGTAAGTAAATGCGTTAATACATATATTTTTTTCTTAATTTTTTACATCTTTTTTTAAAAGAAAAAGAGAGAGAGAGAGAGAGAGAGAGAGAGAGAGAGAGAGAGAGAGAATGAATCTTTTTTGTAGATGGACACAACACAGTGCCTTTATTTTTTTTTTATGTGGTGCTGAGAATGGAACTCGGGTCCCACCTATGCTAGGCGAGTGCTCTACCACTGAGCCACAATCCCAGCCCAGTTTTTTACATCTTTTAAACAGATAATTTATTGTTTAAACCAAAATAAGTTACAAATCCCACAATTTAATGTGGGATTTGTAACAAACATAAACTGTAACAATCATAGCAAAAAAAAAAACAAAAACAAAAAAAAACACACCAAGGGAGAAAACATGGAGGTATACCATTGAAAGTCTGAAACTGTAAATGAAGTTGTATAAGAACATTAAAATGTAGCCAGTAATAAGTAACAAACATGATATCTTAGTGTAGTTTTGATTTGCATTTCTCTTTACTCAGCATTAAAAGAGAATAAAATCATGGCTTTTGCAGGTAAATGGATGGTGTTAGTGAAGATAATGCTAAGTAAAGTTACCCAATCCCCCAAAAACAAGCCCAGGAGTAGTGACACACACTTGTAATCCCAGCTACTCAGGAAGCTGAGGCAGGCGGATCCCAAGTTGGAGACCAGCCTGGGCAATTCAGTGAGACCCTATTTCAAAATAAAAATGGCTGTGGATGTAGCTTAGAGGTAGAGCAATTGTCTAACAAGTAAGAGGCCCTGGGTTCAATCCCTAGTGCCACAACAATGTTAAACAAAACAAAGGTGAGATTCTACTACACACTTATTAGAATGAATAGAATCAAAAAGGATGAATATACTAAATATTTTTTTATACTAAGGATTTAAAGCAAATGGAACTTTCATACACTTCTGTAGAGAACATAAAACAAATTTTTGAAAAAAATTTGGCAGTTTTTTGAAAAGTTAAACATGCCCCTAACCTATGATCCACACTCCTAGTTTTTATCAAAGGGAAATGAAAGCCTGTGGGCCTATAATGACTTGGACATAAAACTTCATGGCAGCTTCATTTTTTAATAGCCTAAACTAGACACAACGTAAAAGTCCACTGAAAGATTACTGAATAAATACATTATGGTATATACATACAATGGAACAGAACTCAATATTGAATAGAGTAAACCACTGATACATGCAATAACATGCATACAATTTAAAATAATTATGCCAACTGAAACAAATTAGAGTACACAGAACAATCTCATTTATAGGAAATTCTAGAAAATGCTGATTTACCTAAAGATACAGAAAGCAGGTAAGTGTTTTCCCAAAGAGAGGGTCAGAGGAAATGATTGTAAGGAGGCATATGACAACTTTTGTGGTGGGATACCTGTTCTTGGTCTTGCTTATGGTATTGGTTTCATGAGGATGTGTGTGTGTGTGTGTGTGTGTGTGTGTGTGTGTGTTGTGTGTAAAGACTAATCAAGTGGTACATTTCCAATGTGCAGTTTAATATATGTCAGTTACAGATCTTCAGAATTTTTTTTTTCCTTTTTTGTACCGGGGGATTTGAACTCAGAGGCACTCAACCACTGAGTCAAATCCCCATTTTGTTTAGAGACAGGGTCTTTCTGAGTACCTTAGCATCTCGCCTTTGCTGAGACTGGCTTTGAACATCTGGCAATCTTTAGAACTTTTAAAAACAAAGATAGGATCAGTACTCTATATGTGTAATAAGAATGTAATGCATTCCGCTGTCGTGTATTAAAAAAAAAAATAAAATCAATAAAAAATAAGATCATCGTCTTATTTTTTTTCTGTAACACATTGAAATAAAACAAATTTCAGGTGAATACAGTTTTATTTTATTCAAAGAATTTCCTCTCTTCAAAATTTTACTATCTTCCTACAGAAAATACCACACCTTTCAATAGGTTTCATACTTATTACAGAATTCAGTGGCTTACAGACAATTAGCAACACCTCACTCAGGAAGCAATTAAATATCAAACCAGGGAGTAAAATTAAGAATCAGGCAAAGTTGCTTCTGTCTGCTCAGACCCTGTATCCCCACATTCTGCCATACTTCAACTGTTTTTCTCCTATATCCTTTTGAGACATAGATATTATGTTTTGAGTTAAAAACAAATAAGAATATTTAATATTTAATATCTAATATCTCCTTCTCAATCGTGGGCTTTGTTCTTTGCTGCTCCCTTTGAGTGCAACACCTTTTATCCTCACCTGCTCACTTTCCTCTGGCTCATTCTTATTTTTTCTCCAAGTCCCAGCCTTGACATCCCTTTGTAGCAGGACTTTCTCTATTGTTGATTCAGCTTCTCTTCTGCTCTCCTCACCTCCCCTATATGTCTCTACTCAGTGCTCCCAACACTCTGCTCATGTTTTTTCTTCCAAATCATTCTTCCATGTTCATTCTTATTTCTATTTCCCAAACAAATATTTCGCATCTTCTTAATAGAATGAAATAGCCTTTGGAACATTCCAACATCTCTGCTCCTCTCTGAGTTACAGAGTGTTTGGGAGAGAGAAGGAGGGCAGGATCCAAAAATCCGTGATCCCCAAAATCGGAGAGGTAGGACATGGGATGAAATTATACTTGTACAACACACATACTACCCACATATGAACAAGCAAACGATTTGGGGTGGGGGTTAACAAGTTCTCTAAGGATAGTAATTTCAAGTGGCACCAATCTTGAATCCAGATTGGATCACAGGACAAATCAAGTTTCCCAATTCCTACTCATGCATTTGACATATTTATGTTCTGCTTTTATGGCATTTGATCACAATTTCCTAGGAGGCAGCTGGTCCCTAAATCAACAAGTCAGTAAAAGCAACCAGAACCCAGTACCCTTAACAGAATTACCTAGGAGGAGGTCAGTGCTGTTTTAACACATTTACAAGAGCTTTTTTAAAATGTCTGCTCATGGATTCAGGTAACACATAAGGACCCTGGTTTTTCTTTCTCATGATTTGAGACTTCTGGGGGTAATGCTGCTATAATAGCCCAGAACACATATTTAGGGAAATGACAAAAAATGATACAGAAAAAAAAATCTTTCTTAAAATGTTTCACTTTGATCAGAAGCAAGAGTATGCTAAGAAGGCTAAGCAGAGTGAAGGCCACCTAGACATTTCTCTGAGGAATACCATGGTGATCTACTCACATGTTAGGGGTTGTAGTTGGGGCGTAGAAACAGGATAGACTTAAGTAGGCAACATCAGTCACTGTTCACCTACAAAGACACTGCCCAAGACCCAACACCTTGGAAGAACACCCAGGATCCTCTGGTAGGATGGACCATGTTTGGAATGCAGGATGGCACTGCATAAGCCTAGCCAAGAGAAGCAGCTGATCCAAAGAGGGGTGCCTGACTTCCAGAATCTCCCACTTTTACATGTTAGAGAACACACCCAAAGAGAATAATGAAGCCCAGCCTCCAGTACCATAAGAGATGACCTTAGAAGCTCTCCACTCCTCTGAGAGAAATATTTTTACCTTGTAATTTTTCTGGGTAGATCTTTGTTTTGATGAACGAGGGGGAGAAAAAAAAAGTTGGACTCTAACTAGAAAAGTTTCTTCCAAGGTTTCCAGTGGGCTTAACTATTTTTAAAGCAGTGCAGGGAAAAATTTTTCCCCGCAAAAGAATAAAGAGCACTAACCATAGAAATTTCACTCTCACAGATTTTGTAGCACCTCAGAACTTCCTTGAAAGGGAAGGACAAAGCGGCCGTTTGCTCAGCTTAGATCATTTTGATTGAGACTCATATGTTATTTTAAATGAACATTGCTCAGGTAGTTAAGCCTTAAAAATCAACCATCCTTGACAATTGTCCAATTTTTTTTTTTTTAAAGTCTTACCTTAAGGGTTTCAGAAACACATTTACAAAGTATGCTGTGGTGGGAGGTAGCTAAGCTTCCTGTCTGGCTACACTGCACATACTGAATTGAATGGCAGGCCTTTGTTCATTTTTTTTTTTTTTTTGTCTTTGAAAACTTTATGTTACTATTAAAAGAGGAGGGGAAAAAACAGATTATGCTTAAAAAGTAACTATGATTCAATGGCTGTAGTAATTGTTATAATCCAACATTTCAATGCACATTAAAAATGGAACCCAATGTAATATTTAATTTTCAAGATGTTTAGTCTTACCACTTGTCTAATAATGCGAAAAAGGAAAGAAAAGCACTGGGTTTCTGGTGACACCGAAATGTTCCGCACAGTGGCATTCCTTTTGAGACATCAAAGCTAAAAATCTTCTTTGTGCTTCCTATATGTGGAGTCCCTATATTAGGTAACATTAACATCTTTTATATCCATATCTAATATACTTGTTTCCCATACCATAGATGTTCCAGAGTCTCACACTTCATAGTAATGGCAACAAAAAATGCCTAAGGAAAGGTCTTCAAAAGAAGGCATGACATTTTGCAGACTCTTCAGTTTATCTTTAGAATATACAATTATAAACTATCCTTGAAATAGCTGCAGCGATATTTGGGTTGACACAGAAATTCTGTGACCATTAGTTCTTGCTCAGTAAATGCAAATATTGTGAACATGCTGTTTAACAGCACTGAATATCATCCCTACCATTTTATGAAAAATAATACCATAAAACCTGCCATCAAGAATATATTAACTGAATGGTCCCCCATAGAAGCCATGTACACACAAACATGCATTTTATCAGACAGCAGCTTTTATAAGTAGCTGCTGTTCATTTGTTAATCTATAAGAAGATATGCATGCACATACTCTGTATATTGTGCAGTGATAACAATATGGTAAATGTTTTAAAGAATGCTCTTATTGTGCTTTAAACATGCATGTCCTTACCAATATTGAAATACGTAATTATGAAGGGAAAAGTTACAAAGATACAAACTAGTTTCTATAGAAGTTCCATTTTAAGCTTTCCTAGAACCACCACATTAAAATCATATATGCTAGCTGTCCAGTGTAATAAAGATTTATATTTCATAGTATCTTTATCTTCCAAAGGGGTGTAAGGTAAGTTTGTATTTCCTCTTCCACACGGCTTTCTTACAGCCTTCAAATTCCAGCATCTGTGATTAATTTGCCTTTCATTCTTTGATGTGGGTTTTCAAACTTAAAAGAGGCTATGCATAAAGTAATCTCTCTTCCTTTCTTCTGCTCCACAGATATTTTTTTAACCTTAAATATTTAAAATTTCCCTAATTACAAGTGTCTTTCATTTTCTTCACCAATGTTCAATAGTCAAATGAGTAAAACATACATTTGGTCTTAAGAAGTAAAATGATGAATATTTGCAGTATTGGTGTTTTTCTTCAAGGTCCTTGAAAATTTGTGATGTCATGGGATTTGCTCTCAGGAAGCCTATCCGCAGTCAGAATATATCCTTACATTGCACATATGGGGAAACTGAGGTACAGAACAAAATCAATTGTCCACCATCTCTTAAGAACATATGTACACAAGAAAACTAATGATAGGAAAAAAGAATATTTAAAATCATTTTCAAAAGAACTCCCCTTTTTATTTAATAATATTTTTTCTAGCCTTTCATTTTTGTACAGAGACACATTATCTTCCATGAACATCTATTCAAATATCACTGCTTTAATTTTATAATAATTTTTATGGCTAAGTCAGAAATCTGTCTTCACATATCTATGAAGATTTCTTGAAGTAAATGAATAGCAAAACAAATCTGTATAAGAGATGTTTAACTACTTGAGATAAAATAGCTGTATGGGACCCTACTAATTTAGAAGCAGCTATATCACTATAAAAAAAATTTGATAAGTAAATATTTCTCAAGTTTCTTTAAAAAATGTATGTGTGTGTGTGTGTGGGGGGGGTGTCCTCTAAGCACCTCTATTTGAATGCCTTTACATCCAGTCCTGCTTCTGTTTGTTTGAGCAACTTATTTTTGTGTGTGTGTATTTCTCTCTGCTCTCCCCCTCTGTACTTTAAAATTGATTATGTCAGGATTGTTTTCTTTTTTGTATAAACATTAAAATTTTTATTTTATAAATTATACTACATCAACAATTTTTTTGGTGTCAAAAATCAATTGTCCATATTTTTGTGAGTTTATTTTTGAACTCTGTTGTGATCCATTGATAATTGTCTAATCATTTTCTAATACCATATTGTCTTAATTACTCTAACTATATAGTAAAGACTTAAAATAAGGAAGTGTGATTCCTCTGTTTATTCTTCAAAAATCATTTTAGTTGTACCAGTTCCTCTGATCTTCAAAAAAATCCAGAATTGGCTTGTGTATTTCTATAAACAAATTTTCTGAGAATTCTATTTAAATTTCATTAAATATAGATCAAATTGGAGAGAACACTTTTACTTTATTCAGCATTCTGATTCGTGAGCATGGTGTATCTCTATATTTATTTTAATCTTCTGTGATTTCTTACATCAGTATTTGTAATTTTTAGCATATAGATCCTTTAAATATTTTGTTCTGTTTTATTTGTTTATTTCATTTTTATAGCTTTTGTGAATGTTTAAAAATTTTTGAAGTTCAGTTTCCAGTTGTACATTGCAGTTATACAAAAATACAAAGATTTTTATATGTTGATCTTGTATCCTGAAAGATTGCTAAATTCATTTGTATCTCTAAGAGTGTTTTAGAGATTTTCTTGAGATTTTGTTTTTTATACAGGGAATCATGAAGTCTGTATTTAAAAAAAAAAAAACAACTGTATTTATTTCCAATCTATCTGCCTATTTTGTTCCTTAACATACTTCACCAACTAGGACTTCAATGTTGAACAAGAGTGTTTTAAGTAGACATTCTTGCGTTGTTCTTGAGTTTAGGGGAAAGGCATTTAGTCTTTCATCATGAATTATATAAGCTAGAAGTACTTTACAGATGGACTTAATCAATTGAGGAAGTTTCCTTCTATTCCTTCCTGGCAGGGGATTTTTATCATGAGATGTTAAGCTTTGGCATTTTTTTTCTGCATCGATGTATGTTTTCTTCAGATTGACTATTAATATGGCAGTTTACATTGATCAGTTCCTAACACTGACCCAGCTTTGCAAACCCACTTTGTAAATATTATTCTTTTTTTATACCTTAGGTCTTTGATTTGCTAATATTTTATTGAGAATTTTGGCACCTATAGTCACGAGGAATGTCTACAGTTTACATTTTCCTTTTCTTTCCTTTTCCTTTCATCTTTACCCAATTTTGCTATCAGTGTTACTCTCTGATGGCCAAAGTTAGTCTTCTGGCCTCGTAAGTTGGAAAGTTCCATCTTCACCACCTATTTTCTGAAAAAGGTGTGGCAGAATTACCAGGATTTCTTCTTTAATTGTTCGGTAGAACACACCAGTGAAAATATCTAAACCTAGAGCTTTCTTTTGCAGGATTTTAACGGCAATTCAATCTATTTAATAGAAGTTAGGTAACCTATGTTACTTGAGTGACTTTGCGTAGTTCATGGTTTTCAAGAAATGTATCCATTCCATCTAACCTGTCAAACTCTTATGCATCAAATTTATCATGGTATTCTCTTATTAGCCTTTCAGTGGCTGGAAGATTTATAGTGGTATCTCCTTATTTCTGAGGTGGATAATCTGTGTATTTTCTCAGTTGTGCTAGAAGTTTATTAATTAAATTGATTTTTTAAAGAAGGAGGTTTGGTTTTATTGCTTTTATTGTCTTTCTGGTTTTAATTTTATTAATTTCTGCACATACATTTATTATTATACCTTTCATTCTGCTTGCTATGGGTTTATTTTACTTGTCTTTTTTCTAGTTTGTTAAGGTTAAGAGGTAGAGTATTGATTGAAGATCTGCTCTCTGTACTAATATAAGCATTAACTACATATAATAAAGTTCCTGTAAGCACCACTTCAGATGTATCACACTCATCTTGACAGTATATTTTCATTTTCATTCAGTTTAACATATCTTCAACTCTCCCTCAAGAAAGCTATGGGACCATGGATTATTGAGAAATACACTCGCTGATGTTCAAGTTGGGATATTTTCCTATCATTATTCTATCATTTAATTAAACATCCTTTTTATGTTTTGAGAACACGTGTTATTTCAGTTCTTTACATTTTTAAAATGGTTTTTAAGACACAGAATATGACATATTTTGATGAATGTTCTATGTTGCCTTGAAAAACATTTCTATTCTGCTGTTATTGGGTAGAATACTGTAAAAACACCAACTAGACCCAATTGGATGATGATGATATTTAGTTCTTCTCTAATTGTGATTGCCTATTAATTTTATTTACCATAGAGAGAGCAATGTTATAGTGCCCACCAATAACTGTGAATTTATATATTTCTACTTTTAGGCCTGTTAGTTTTTGTTTCATGTTGTTTGAGTGCACTTACATTTAGACTTGCTACATTTTCTTGGTGAACTGACCCCTTCATCATTATGTAAATTTTCCCTTTTTGGTGGGGAAGTGGGAATTGCTGGCAATCAAATCAGGGCCTCAAGTTTGCAAGGCAAATACTCTACTACTGTGCTATATCCCAGGCTAATGAACTCTGTATTCCTTTTATTAATACTCCTTTTTGTATTGTTTTGTCTGAAGTCTTTCTCTCTGATGCAGCTGCTCCAGCTTTAGATTAGTGTATACATAGAACACCCCTTTTCAACTTTTTACTTTTTGTCTACCCATGTCATTACATTACAAAGAAGTTTTTCATAAACAACACAGAGGTAGGTCATGTTTTCCTTTACTCGTTTCTGGTAATCTCGATTTTTAATTATTGCAATTAGACCATTGATACCTACTTGTAGATGCATTTGGATTAATATATACCAGTTTATTACTTGTTTTCTAATCTCTTTGTTATTCAATCTTCAGTTTTCTTTTCCTGTCTGCTTCATAGTTTATTGAGTACTTTTAGGACTCCATTTCAAGTTTTCAGTTATACTTTTATCTCTTGTATAATTTTTTAAATAATTGTTCTCGGGACAATAATGCATATACTTCACCTTTCATTGTCTAATTAAAATTAATTTTACCATATAAAGTAGAATGTAGAAACTTAGAGAAACTGTAGTTCCCTTTGACCTTTCCCTTTTGAGTTGTAGCTGCCTCATATATGACCTCTACATATACTGAAAACTCCCATCACTCGCAGTTAAAATTTATGCTTTCAACTGTCAAACGTATTCTAAAAAAAACTCAAAGAGAATATTCTATGTGTATAAATATTCATTCTTTTTTTCTTGCTCTTTTCTTATTCCAAGTTTCCTCCTATTGTTACCTTCTTGTGATTTGAAGAACTACCTTTAGAATTTCTTCTCCAGCTGGTTTGTTGGCAATAAGTTCTCTTAGTTCTCCTTTTGTTTGCCTACATTTCTAAGCCGTATTTTTTTTTTCTGGATATAGAACTCTGGCTCAGCAATTCTTTCTAGCACCTTAAAATGTTGTGTCATTTCTCTCGGCCCTCTGTGGTTTCTGATGAGAAATCCAAAGTCTTAAACTGTCATTTCTCTATAGGAAATGTGTGATTCATCCCTGGACACTTTTTACATTTTTTTTCCTAAAATTTCAATTATAATGTGTGTGAACATGTATTTATTTGCGCTTAAACTATTAGGTTTTCACTGAACTTCTTAGATCTAAAGGTTATTATCCTTCCCCCAGTGTGAAAAGTTTTTGGCCATGATATATTCAAGTATGATTCAGCACCATATGCTTTCTTTTCTCTTTCTAGAAAGCCTATTACAAAAATATTAGATTTTTTCCCATTGTTCCACCAGCCCTTCAGGCTTTATTTACTTTTCCTATAATCATTTTTCTCTGCTTATTATGTTGAATAATTTCTACTGATGTATTTTCAAGTTTATTGATGCCATCCTCTTTCATTTCCATTCTACTATTGAGTTGATCCATCAATTTTTTTTAAGTTTCAAAGGTTTATTATTAATCTGTGCAATAAACTCCAACAAATCAACATGATCATGCATTTAGCAGAGGTATATTAGCTTATTAAGGAGAAAATCAGGTGCATCCCTTCTGAAAGACCTTCCTTTTAAGTAGCCTTATAGTGAAACAATTCATTTATAAATCTGGACCTTCTTGCTTCAGGGTGTTGTACTGCATATTCACTGAGTCAAACTTGAATTGATCATGGGGACCCAGTTTGTTCCAGGGTCCTGGGTTATTCTTCCTGTGCCAACTGGCATCTGGATTGAAGAAAGCCAGATTCATCACATACAGTATTGCTCTAGTATCTCCTGCTCCAACGAATACAAAGATAGGGATCAAGCATGGCCTGACACATAGTCTGGTAGAGCATGTTTGCAACAGAAGCCTCTGTCCCAAGTAGCAAAAACAAATCGGCCAGGCCCCAAATTAAGCAACCCCTGTACCTGGGCTGTTGATCTAGTAAAATTTCTACTATGGGTTATTATGTTCTTCAGAACAATAATTTTCACTCGAGTTTTTTTTTTTTTTTGGCTTTACTATTTCTTTGCTAAGAATTTTAATTTTAACTTTGTTTCAAGAGTATTTGATTACTTGTTGTTACTTTTCATAATAATTTTCATAAAAGACTCTGTCCATTAATTTCAACTTTTTTTATCTCATCAGCATTGGTGACTCTGGATTGATTTTCCCTGCAGGTTGAGATTTTCTGGGTTCTTCCTATGCTAAGTAAGTTTGGATATTATCTGGATATTTTAAGTGTTACATGACTATGTTGATTAATTCCTATGGAGTATGTGGTATTTTTGTTGTAGCAAGCAATCCAGATACTGTGGTTCAACCTACAAGTTCCAACTGGCCCTCTGAGGGTTACGTTTCCAAAGACCTTGCAGTGCTATTCATGTTTTTCTGTGTGTGTACTATCAACTGGTCAGGATGGATACAGGCAATGGTGTACCTGTTAGTTTAAATCTCAGAATTTTTGATATGCTAAATTAGGATCAGATCCTCACTCTAGGGGGAATCCTGTGACTTCATAAACATCTTTATGGGGTCACTTTCCCAATTTTTTAATCCACTGTATTGTCTCTGGCATTTTCTATTTCCTTGGACTGCCCTTAGTAGCTTTTTCACCCATAATTTTGGGGATTTAACTATCTTGTTCAATCACTTATGCCCATGTAGTGGCCACATAGTGCAACAACAGGTAGGGAAGCAACATGGATGTGTTCTACCCTCTTGGGATCACAACTTCACTGATGTGAAAAGAAGGTTCCCCTCTCTCAGATACTTGGCCCCTGCAGATACCTCCTGCCATTCATGTTGACATTTTCATGGAACTCATTAGATGAAAGGAAATGGAGAAATGTGGCAGGTACAGAGACAGAAAGAGAGACCTCCCTCTGCCTTTACTACTCCTCAAACCCAACCAGAGGACTCCCTTGGAGCTCTCCATGTGGAGACCCAATCCTGGGTTTTGAATATGAGATCAGGAGAGGAGCTGTCAGAGGCAGCTCCTTGGCAAACTCACCACCAGTTTAGGGGTATTTCCAATTCTGATCTTCTCCTGTTTCCCTTTCAGAAGCCTTACTTGGTGACTCCATGAATGCTGTTCAGGTTTTCTAGTTGAATTGAGTGGGAAGCACAAGGTAGATTGTGCTTACTCCATTTTATCCTGAACTGAAACTTAAGTAAATATTTTTTAAAACCGTGAAATGAATGTATCATACACAAAATATAAACCATACCTGGTGTAAACTTTAAAGAATAAAAATAATATCAGCGTTCCCACATCTAAATTAAAATTTGGAGTAGACTACCTAACATCTTAAAGCTCTCTGTGTATCCTTCCAGGCTTAGTCTCCTCTCCCCCACATGGAGATAATTAGGAACTTGATCTTTGAGGCAATAATTTTCTCACATCCCTTTATAGTTTTACCGTTCAAGTATATAACCCTAAACAATATTCCATTTGGATTTTATGCTTTATATTTTAATAAACTTTTATTTAAAACTTTAACAGTACACAAAAAGGACAGACCATACTTATACACCTTAACTAATCATTCCACTATAAAGATAATTTTTAATTTACCACTCAATCCACATATAAAACATTACTAGCACCTCAGAGTCCCCTTAGACCTTCCTAAATTACCATCTCCACCTTCTTCCCCACAAGTAGTCAATTACACTGACTTCTAATATCTTGAGTTTATTCCATCTGCTTTTGAACTTTATATGAATAGAACCACATAGAATATATGTTTTATGTCAAGCCTCTTTTCCTTGATATTATGCAGTCATGAGTTGCTTAAATGAAAGGGACATGATCTGAGAAATGCATTTAGTAGATTCTTCCATTGTGTGAACAACAGAGTGCTCTAACACACACCTCGATGGTATACATCAATCACTGGGTATGATCTCTTGATGTTATCAAGAGACATGGCAAACATAAGATGCATGATGTTACTGTTAGGGTCACATAGTACATTGTTATACAGTGAACTTTTCTTTTTCTAAGAAGAAATACACTCTAAAATAAGGATAAGATTATGGTATGGTAAAGACATAAACCAGTAACCCAGATCTTTATTATCACCATCGAGTACTACATATTGCACATAATTGTTTGGGCTATTCGTTTTTACATGACTGGCAGTGCAGTTGGTTTGTTTATATCAGCATCACCACAGGCACGTGAGTAATACACTGTACTATGATGTTATGACAGTTACAGTGTCACTAGGTGATAGGAATTTTTCAGCTCCATTATAATCTTATGAGACCAATGTCATAAGTGCCATCTGTCATTGACTGGAAAGGTCATTATGCAGCCTATGACCACACTAAGTTTTCACAATCGAAGTTTCTCTTGACTTTTATTCTATACTGTTGTCCTCCCTGTATGTTCAAAATATTTAAATGGGTTATTATGAGAATAATTTATAAAAAGTATAAATTATAATGTGCTAGGGGATCTTTATTCTTCCATATGTATTTTAGATTTGCTCATCTTATTTATCCTTATATTTTCCATCACAGAGCACAGTGCCTTGGGGAAAATAGTCCACAAAAAAAAAACTTTTTTGAATAAGAAATTATTAAATTATAACTATGTAGGTATACAGAAAATGTGCTAGTGGAACACAGAGCCCACAAACCACATGCAAGATGAGAAAAACTCGATTTTAACCAATAATTTTGGCGTTAGCACAAATAGCTTAGTTCCAAAGGCAAATAGGTGAACAGATAGCCACTGGAATTTGGTCCATTTATGTAATTCTTCAGCAAATCTGCTTTGCCATCTGTCTTTCCCTCTAAATAACTTGGAGTTCAAGAGTTTACAGGGGTTACACTCCAGTTCAACTTTTTGGTAAATGGTTATAGAGCAATGAACTCACTCATAAAAGAACAACCAAACAAAACACTCTTGACTTCCTGTCCACTGCAATTCATCTCGTTCTGCAATTGCTATGACAGTCTCTGATTACTGATATTATTATCCCCAGAAGATGGCTCATGGAAATTCTCATCCCCTGCTAGGCTGTCCCAGTTTTATAAAGTGAAAATCTGGTTGCCTCACTCTTCGGGGGGTGGGGGGAGGAAGGCCACTAGGAAGAAAAAAAAAAAATGGCTGTTTGAGAGCTACCAGCTGCTATGAGGCTGCATTAATGCAAACACAGCAGAGAGAAAACAGGATGTCTATTTTGCTGTTCTGTGTTTCTTATTTTTCCCCTATTCCTTTAGTGACAATATCACTAGAGCGTTAATGGAAGCGCTGTCATGGAATTTTCTGAACAAACAGTTCCCCCCCCATAATTACCTCATTCTCAATACTGTTTTCCTCCTAAAGTAGGAGGATTTAGCAGCAGTCTTCTTCTCTCTGAATCCAGTACCTTCTCCCAATGCCTCTTTCCAAATGTTTTACTTATATTTAAAGTAGCAAAATGTCTTGGTGGCATCAAGGGAATAAAAAAATCATTAATTAGAATTCTCTGAATTCTGAAATTATGGCCTATACATTTATTTATGTAAAATTCCCTTATACCAATGATGCTTATATTTATAATTATTAAAAATAAAAATAAAGTCGTTTTAAAAGGATGAACCACTTCGTACAATTAAATACTCTAGGAGCACTTACTAATATTTTGAAAATTGATAATTTAGTGTGAAAAGAATCCATATGTAACTTTTTTTGGGGGGTGGGGGCAGTACCAGGATTAAACTCAGGGACACTCAACCACTGAGCAACATCCCCAGCCTTATTTTTTATTTTATTTAGAAACAGGGTCTCACTGAGTTTCTTAGCACTTCACTGTTGCTGAGGCTGGCTTTGAACTCACAATCCTACTGCCTCAGCCTCCTGAGCTACTGAGATTAAAGGAATGGGCCACTGCACCCAGCTACCACAGATATCTTTATGTAGCATTTATCTTATAGGTGAGAAACATAAATCTGAGTAAAGAGAAGGGCCTTGATGTAATCATTAAGGCAGCCAACTAGAGATTCTGCTAAGCAAGTTTTATTAGCTTCATCCAAATGTAGTTCCAAATCTACATTCATAATTTTCCAACAAATTAGTTTTACTTGATTTTCTTCAGATACATGCTCCTAACTTCAGTAATTACATTTGTACACCAACATCATTTATCCTCCTTTTTATTTAATTTAGGAGATATTTGACTACTGATGTATAATCACATGATAGTAAAGAACAAGATGGTGAAAAACTATATTATTAAAAAACATGAGGTATGAATCCACAAACAAGAGAAAATTAGAATTCTCAAAATATGTTCTAAAATATTTAAATAAGACAGTCTATTTTGCAAAGATGAAAAGCATTGCTGATCCATGACTACTAAACATACACTAGGATAATTATTGTCTTTTAAGATGCTTTCTTCCTATTCTAGAAAAACTGAACATACAGAATATATATATAAATAAATTGAAGCAGAGTTGTTCTGCAGTAAGTCACAGAGAAAACCCCTGAAATACAACATAAAAGGAAAAAAATGCATAAATTTAACTATCAGCATTCTAATGCTTCTACTTTTCTGTATATTAAATAGCTTTTATAATAAAAATGAACAAATGCGATACCAATGAAAAAATATTGGTAAGAATTATTTGGAGTGAACCACTCCCTAAACAAATTCCCAAATGTTTCAACACATTCCGTAATTTCCTCTTTACAGCACGATAGTCTACAGATCTATAAAGGCTCTAGAAAGGGATGCAGATTTGCTCACAACAACCACAAAGTTTAGTAACTTGTCAAATATAGCATTCTTTTCTGAAGAAATTAACTATAGTTAGTAAGTATCACCAACACTGGAAAGTCATTTTTCAAAGCTGTTAATAGATGTAAATTACATTTCCTCTGCCCATGAATTATCACAGGACTTCCTTTGGTCCTCTTCTAATATTGCACAGAAGTTAGGGATAAAGGCCAGGGGGCAAAGGCAGGGGTTGATGAGGTAAGAGAGAGGTGATTGCCTTACCAAAGGAGGACTAAAAATATTAATCATGAAAAATATTTGCCTATACATCTACACGTCTTATTACAATCATCTTATACCCTTTTACTACCTCCTAGCACCCTACCATCACCAAAATTAGGAATTAATTTTGTCAGTGTAGGTCAAGGAAGAGAATACCTGATCCTCACTAAAATATGAGGTTAAAGAAGCCAGATGTGTACCACACAAACATATGAAAGGAGATTAAAAAGTTATGGACACACTCAGGCAAATGTTTCAAGGGGAATGAAGATTTATTGCATAAATCTAATAGGAAAGATGTGTTGTGAACCATCTGGTAAGTGACTTATATAGCCCCATACATTAGCATCTGTTGTCATGTTTTCAAAGTACAGAATTCCAAAACTGTGCTGATGAGTCTTCTGGATGCAATGAGTTTGCTATGCTGGATTTAAAGAGAGAGAGAGAGAGAGAGAGAGAGAGAGAGAGAGAAAATCCTAAAGAAAAGGCTTGACTTTGACCTCTAAATAAAATTCTGCATGGTGTCCTAAGAGTTAACATAAGCATGCTCTGTATCATACCCTCATGCAGCCCCCACGTTATGGGTAGGGAGCCATTATAATTATAATCACTTTCACAGAGGAGGTAACTCAGTCTAAAAGGGTTTCAGTGACTTTCCCAAGGTTACCTAGGTGATGGCTACATAGTCAGGACTTTGACCTATGAATTTCTTGAGCTCTTCACTTCCTTAAAGCACCTGTAGGCCTTGAATCAGAAGATAAGCCTTACTGGAGATCAGAGTATTCCCTTCCTTGGCTAACCAGACTGCTCTTGATCTGGTTGTAATGTCCTTGAAGGAAAAAAAAGGGACTAAGAATTCCAAGTGCCCAACAAAAATACCTTTCCCAGTAGGACAACCAAGGCATGTTGCATAAATTAATGAAGGAAGAAACACTATGCATTTCCTAGTACCTAGAATGTAGTTAGCAATATGACCAATGCTGGAAATAACAAAATGTAGGTTTTTTTGTCCTAATAAGTCCAGCAAAATAGAAAGAGCAAAGTATGCATTATTATAAAAACCATTTTTTTTAATACAAAGCATAACAAGAAGAGTCAAGGATGTCTCATGAAGAAGTCAGGATTTCAGTTGCGTCTGAAAACAATTAGCTTACTAATGATAGACAAATGGATGGAGGTAGAAATGGCCTTTAAACACACAATATAAGGCAAATGCAAAATAATAGCTTTTTAAACACAGTATTAAAATGCTATAAGTAAAAGTGAGAACACATTTGCTTTATTTCTGAGTTTAATAAATCGAATCATTTTTACATTGTGCCAATTGTCAAAAAGCCCAAGAGGCAAAATTTGTATTAAAATTTTTAGTAAATTTTTTTGGGGGAGTCACAATTTTGAAATCATTATCTGAATAAAAATAATGCTATCTAACAGCATAAGCCTTTACGAACTGCAGTCAACCTCTCTCCTTATTTCAAGTACAGGGAGCACCGACACCGTGTTAAGACAATTTCAAGTCCAGAGGCATGATAAATCTTTGGTACAGCTTATTCCTGAGATACACTGCTCAATGCGATTGCCGTGACGTACTTGCTTAAAATAGAGTTTGAATACATGGGGTACAGAAAAGTGTCAATAGTGAGTACAGTGAGGAATACTATTGCTTTGATGTGGCCCAGCACACGGACAAAAACATAAAATTATAGTCTGCTGGGCTGAAGTTCTTTTCCATTCGGCATGGCTTCCCACTCCACCATGAGATCCCTGCAGGTTAAGGCTTCATCAAAGACAGGTAGAACAATGAATTCACTGCTGCTTGCCAAGGAATACACCCCCTAATGGTAGAACCAGGCCCATTCCGGGGCATGACTGTAAGAGCAGTCAGTTCCAGGTAGTTACCGTGAAGAATATCACTGCAAATGAGGATCAATGTCCAACACCACTTTGGAATAGTAATTTCTTAATTCTTATTCAAATCTGGCAGGCAAGATAATATAACTTGATCTGAATTGGCCATGTGATCCTGATGGCGTCCTGCTAATGGGCTGTTCACTTAATTTATGTAATTTTAAAAAATTAAATAGTCATATTTTAAATCCCCACTGCAGTCCTTCAGATTGAAAGTACATGCTTAAAAGTTACAGTGTCTTTATAAATCAGCATTATCAGACTTCTTGCCTTGTTGACTATACCATCCTAAAGTTTTACTTTTTTTTGGCTCCCCTTTTGGCTTGTGAGAGAAATATTCCAGAATTACATTAATAAGTCACCTAACACTTTGCTGAGGGAAACTAGGTTTGTTGATTTGGTTTTAGACTGAGAAATACATTTGTTACTTTCTTGAATTTATAGTAAATACGCAGCATGCTGGGTTACAGAAACATTGATGAAACATTATTCCTTACAATGTTTTATTCATAAAACATTTATTGAGGGCCTACTATGTTCAAGACACTGTGCCAGCTATTGGAAACTTAAGTCTTTAAAACCCCACTTCTTTATCTTGGCCTATGTGTAATGGCTGCCAGAACCTTCCAGCTTTTGGAATAATCATTTAAGCAAAGGGAAGGCTGCTTTCTATATTGGGCTCTGCTCTTATTGTAGTGAGATTTATACCTGTTTTGTTCTAGTTTATAAATAATTTCCTAATAAATTAACTAAATTTAATTTTAATGATGGCCATACAGTTCAGCAATAAATTAAGAGGCTGGCTACACTCCATGGATTCTGTTGTTCTTATTTTTGAAGTACTGAAAATAGGATGAAATCGAATGACTTTGCACTCAGCTAATCCCCTCCTCTCAGCCCTTACCAGATTCCTCAAAGAAAGGGAAAAAAAAAATCAATGACTATATTCAGAAGTATAACTATTCTAAGTGGGAGGATAAAAGTAACCATATGACTTATGGTGCAGATATTTCCAAAGGGTAACAGTATACATGACAGAAAGAGAAAAAGGTTTGATTCACTAAAAAACAAATATGAACATGAAACTCATTGTGCATTCATCTAATATATATTCATTTAATCATGTAAAATATACATATGAATGTATATGGCACATAGTATAACACATATATAGAATATATTAACTATACAGGTATATGAATATGCACATGTATAGAATAACAAGACAGATTCTCTGATTGTCTGGGGAGGAAACATGGGTAAGAGGTGCTGAGAGGCAGGCAGCGTATTTGGAACCATTAGCCTGAGTGGCTCCATTTTCACCATCTATAAATTAGGGTTTCAAATTTCCAAGTAAAAAGTTAAGCTTAGGAAAAGTGTCCCTCTTCCTCACTACATTTTCGGTCTCATTTTCCACTGCTTCTCCAAGATTCAGGCTTCTTTTTCTTCACCTAAGTTGGTCCCCACAAGGCCCTCCTCTTTCCTCTCTGGTACACGGAGCTATGCTTAATCCCAAGGCTACTTCTTTCCGCTCAATCACTACTCATTCCTTAAGGATAAGATATGCCCCATTCCTACATAAATTCCTTCCTAGAAACTCTAACCTACAACAACCATCATCCCTTTTCTTAATTCGCTTTTCTCTATTTGAACTTTAAGGTCAACATCGAGAGTTTCTGAAGATATTTTCCATCTCATTTTTGTTTCTGAATTGCCAAATGGAGCCTAGTATGGAAGACCTCTGAGTATGTCTTGAGCCTCAACGACCAGCTGAACACAACTCGGGTCCTTTTCCCTAATACACTTCAGCCAACCTGAGCTTTATCCACTTCATTTCACATTTCCCTTGAGATGATACACAGTCCCATGCCTACAGGCTCACCTGGAGCTAGAATACAGAATTGTCCCTCCTTGCACTCCACTGTCCTATGCAAAGACAATTCCATATCTCCAAATCTGTCTGACTAGATAACCTAAGAACACACTTTGGTCAAGGTGAGAAGATATTCATATAAACCTACAGTTACAATCAAATATTTCAAATGATGTGGAAGATGTAGTGTCAGAAGAAGATACCCTTTAGTAAGAGAGAAAATTGAAGTCATATTTATGAAAAACATGTAATAAAGAATTGGTCAACATCATAGTCCCTAAATGTGTTGCCAACAGGTTTTTTAAAACTTCTCTGATTCCTCTAATGCCTGTATTTCCTCAAGAATTCATTTACTAGCAAAGAACCATTATTTGATTTGAAATTTAGTGTTTTGTTTTTCTATTTTCATAATGGCATACTGCCAGGATCTCCAAATATTGTAACTACCACTTTCATTCTTAGGGAAGTTACCCACAACCCTTTAAGAAAGTATCATTTTCCAATTAGAAAACTGAGAGTCCAAGGGGCAATGTAACTTGTCCACATCATTGGGTCGATGAAGAAAAGATTCCCACTTCATTTGGTCCAATTCCACAGCCCAGATCCTCCCACAGGGCCACTTGGACTTCTTTAACAAAGTGTTGAACATACAAAGAATTTTAGCTACCTGTCACTTAAGTAGATTTTCCTAGAGGAGTCCAACTGCCGTGCATTACATTCTTACTGCAGAAAAATACCTTTGTCAAGGAACTAATTTAAACTTGAACTAAAAGAACTAATTTGAACTTGAACTATCAAAATACCCTTAATTATGAGGCTTCTTATATTAATACATGTCAAACTTAGGTAAAGAAAATGGAAAGATTTACTCTTAGTCACTACATAGGCTGTCAGTTTTATACCAAAATAATTTGCATGTTAGCATGCACTTTGAGTTGCTTTGTTATTATTTTTCATTTATAAGAACATATATGTTATGGCTCTGTTTATGGAACCCTAAGTTTTTGTCTACTAATATAACTGACCTACTCATATGTGCTTTATAATTTTCTGACACATACAGAAAAATTTACCTTCTTCCTTTGAGTGGCTAGTTTTTCCCTCTCTGGACAAACTACGAAGTACTCGTCCTCATAGAACTGTATTAAAAGATAGACCTAAATGTGCCTGTATCTCTCCATCAAACTATTGTATCAAAAGAATAAGAAACATTCCTTTAGAGTCATAAGAAAAAACTATTTTCCACATTTAGGAATGTTAGTTTTTCAGTCTCCTATTGAAAATAAGAAGCTAAATTTTAGATGCAATGAGGTTCTATTCACTTTGAGTATTCATTATTATGGTGGTTTCTCTGCCTGATTGGTTAAAGAAGACAACACAATCTGTAATTGATTTTTTTTTTTTTTACCACTAAACAACTAATTTTGTCTTCCAAAATAAGCTCTAGGGTTTATTAACTGTGCAATCACAATTTACTGAGGTTCTTTCATCAAATTAGCCCTGCAACAATGCAATTTTTCCCTTATTTTTACTTCTACTTCAAGAAGGGCTTTCTACTCTCACTTTTATTAAGACAGACAGTCACTCTCCTCTAATTTAGGTGCTTTTCTCATGGCAACAATTCATTATTACAGCTACAGAATTTTTTAATCCAATTCTGGGCTTCCTTTCCCTTATTTCCTATTTCTTATAGCATCATAAAATGTGTTATCTCCAAATTGTAACAACCACTGGCTCTTAGAAGGAAATGCTCTGTGGAACTTTGGAAAAAGACTTACAGTTGAGGAATAACCCACTATTGTCCTGAGACTAAATGCTTGTTTATTTTAATTATTCATGTACTTCATATTTAGGTACTATAATGGCTTCAATGAATTGACTATAGTATTAAAAATTTCTTTTTTTCTTCTTTTTTTTTTTAAGTGTTCATTTCCTTCAACATGCCCAGCAAGATGAAGTCATTATATTTTACATTTCTGTATTTTACTTTCTGGAATATGGGATTCACACAGACGTTCATCAATATCTATATAAAAACATGCTTCAACACAAATAAAGAAATATTCTTTATCTTCTTCCCAGCACCCAACTTAACACTTGTCCCTCAAAGGAACAATATCTAAACTGCCAAATGAGTGTGTGAATGGAAATCCAGAAATAGAGCCCTGAAGATCAATTAATGTGAGTGAGAAAGCATGCATTCTTAGGAGCAGAGCTCACTGTGCTTCAGAGATATGATCCCCGGCCACTGTGAATGGAAAGGAAACTAGATGCCATCAGAGGGAGATACAAGTACTAATGCAGTGAGGTAATGCGCAGAGAATAGAAGAGTCAAGGAATGAAATGTGCCCTGAGGAATCTTAAAATAAGCTCATATTTGCATCCTAATCCTCAGAAGAATAAGAAAAGGCAAAAGACAGAATTTCAGAGTTTAAAACCCTTACAGCTGAGAAGTATAAATTTTTACTTCCTCTCCCTCTCAACTGAAGTTTTGCCCTGAGTGGTTACAGAGTTATCTCAGCATGTTTTCCTAGGAATGTAATAAGCAAATGATTGCTGACACCTTTCCAGTTTGGTGGGAGGTCAAAATGCTGACTCTCCACACTGACAGATATCCAGCAGAGGTGGCCCTGACACATGCTTCTTTGACTGGATGTTTCCAAGAAGGTTGCTGAAGCACCAATTTCAAGCCAAAAAATGCCTGGGAAATGGTCAACATAGAAGGTTTTTGCACATGCTAGGCACATAGCAGCAGCCTTTTTTTTTTTTTTTGCAGAGAGCAATTCAGCAGACTGTCAATCAAAGGTCCTGAGGCTGACACACCATGAATACCCACTTCTGACCTTGCTTGGCCATCAGACAAGGAGAAAAGTGGCTGACAACAGAAATCCCCTCAATGAAATAAAATGATTTTTAAAAGGAATTTCTCCACTTTGGCCTCCTTTTGTAAATCTACGGTACATCATCTTATGCTTTCACCTCTAGAAGGCAAATGGGGCCTGTCAGGAATGAAAAAGACACTATTTATGGCTCTACTTTTAGAAAGTTCCACAAAGTAAATATTCATAATTTTGTTACTTTTTCGGTTTTTTTTTTTCCAACAGTATTTCTGATTGGGAAGGGTATCCATATATCCAATGGCTTTGTTTTTGTAATAAATCAATTTTTAATGAATCAAGAGTGAATTCTATGTCAATTTATGTGAGGATATTCAAATCTAATAATTATTTAAATGTGTATGGAAAGTGGAGCAAACGGATGGAAAGGACCCTTCTGGTTTACTTAAGGCAGGAGTTGAAAATATTGGAAACTTATATGGAGATTGCTCAGCACATATACTATAAGAAGTCAATTTTACTTCTGTATTAAATCTCAGCTTGCAATAAACTGAGTTGGCTTATTTTGAGGACTTGTTGATTTGAGCAGTTTTATAAAGCCTATATCATCTTTCCCTTGTGAATGAACTTTTATATAATAGGCCTGAAGTCTCTTTAGTTGAAATCCAAACATAAACTATGAGATACTGATGGAAAAGCAAATAAAATACAACCCCAACTCTATAGGAGTTCACTGTCTACAGCAGAAGTCTTAGACATAACTGACATTATGACATAATGAATTTTGTGACCTTGTCCCTGCTTCTATTGGGCTAGAAATAACAAAATCTGGATGTTTGGTGAATATATACTGAGCAATTATATTGTGTGGAAGTATACACTCAGATATGTCCCCTCACTCCTCCCACAATAAAAGTGTTCTTCAATGCCCAGCTTGACATGTGGATACATCAATCTGAGACAGATGACCTGTGATATAAAAACTCAACCCGTGGAGGTCTTGCCTTGACCAAATAAACATGAACCTAGTGTTGAAAACAAATACATGCATAATACATGCACACACAAACCATAAATTTCTGTATATGTCTCTCCCACAGCACTGTTTTCTTTACATATCTAGATTCTTAATATGCAAAAGAGTTCATTTACTTCTCTCCTACCTCCCACCTTGGTCCACCCCCAAGTCTTGGAGTAATATCTTCTAGGAAAGAAGAAATAATAAAGAATGATTACGCAATCTTATTTGGGCAAAAAGCTAACATATGGGTATCAAGGCCAAAAATATGGATATCAAGAGAAAACATATGGATGCCCATATGGAAAAAAAAAAAAAAAGGTTTCCTGGCCGGAAACTCTGCTGCTGCATTTTTTATGCCTATATGGATGGTACAGTTTTTCCCTTCTGCTGAAAAACGCTGTCTGCCGACAGATTATAATGTTATAAATTCACATGCAAATTTTGCAAAATGCTCCACTGTTATCATCTTTATTAGACTTTTTTTATTCTCTTAATCCTTTTCATCACTTAATAGCTCAACAAGTAAATGGATTTTTAGTAAAATGGTGCGGCTTATTACAATCAATCCTATGGCTGAATTTCCCCTTGATGCTCAACTAATGAAACTTATTTTTTTCCTGAACCTCAATAAGAAAATCCTTTCCTCCATGCACACAGACATGCATGGGGGAGTGTGTGAACACACAGACATGAATGGGGGAGTGTGTGAACACACACACATGCACGAGCATGCACACGCACACACACACACAGTACACACATAATAGGTGGCTGACTTATGAGCATGAATAATGAGCCTGCTTCTGTCTTGAAGCTTGGCAAGAGCCACTTGCTCGTCCTCATCAGTTTATATTCTAGAGAGGACAAACACCATGGAGACAGCAAAACATGGACCAATTAAGACGGATTTTCAAAAAAGTTTCCATTTAGTCTCGTACTATTTATTCACATGTACTGTTTTCCTTTCAGGGGCAGAGGAAATCCAGGCATCAAGAGAAAACAAGAGATTTTCAAGCAAAATAAATACATCTCAGTGCTGTGCTCACTTTTAAATCTGTGTGTTCTGTATGAGCAGGTATTTCAACCTGAAATTATCATATAATTTACAAAAGACAACATTGTTTAATGGAAAACGTCTAGCATATCTCTTGCAGCTTTCCAATAATTAAAACTCTGTCCTTATAAAATGATACTTCAGGGGCTAATATCATATCAGAGGCACCCACCAAAAAGGAGACCCCTTAGGAGAGATCTGTTTATATTTCCAAGGGGAAGTGTCACTCTCTGATTTTCAGCCCCTGAAACCGTAGATTCCTAGTAAGAGGATTGCCTTCTGTCCTGAAGGTCCCCTCGGGGTTTACACATGACCTCCACTAGAGGAAAGGAAACTCACCCCTATTAACAGAAATCACACTACGGGGAGTTTAGTTGTGGTGTTTAAAGCTCTGAGGGAATATTCCGGCTCCTTCTGTCCTCTTTATGGAAGGTAAGGTGGATGTTGGGGGTTTAGGGCCCTCAGGTTATACGAGCTGAATCTGTAGGATTCTTCTTGAACCACTGGCATATAAGGCCAAGAAAATAAGAAGAAATTAAATCCCAGGGAAGGACAAAACAGAGGCAAGCTGATCTATAGCAAGGAACACAGCACCGTCCTCTCATCCTTCCACAGCGCTTGGCTATTACAGCAATTAAAGCCAGCATATCTGAATTATTTAATCGTCCTCCCCACCACCCGCCCTGTTTGGTACCACTAGAACCAGAGGAAAGGCCCAACTCCTGCCCCCACCATTTGTGTTCTTCATCTGTGACGACCAACTTTACTTGTTTTTAAGGTGATTGTCTTCAAATAAAGGTTACAGTGATCAGTCGTTAACTATATTCAGTCTCTGCCCACAAGAATAAAGTCCAAATTCCCTTAGCTATGCAGTTAAAGCTAACTCACAAGCTGGTCCTGTGCAACCCTTCCAAAATTGTTTTCTATATTCCTTTGGAATATATATATCAAGCACACTCAGTAAACTCTTTGTTGAAAATATGCATCCAGCTTCCAAGCCTTTGTTCACACCCTTCTCACTGCCTAAAATGCTCCCTCATCCATTTCCTTCATTTAATAGCATTATGTTAGCAAAGAATATGACAGGCAATATCATAGTTAAAGGACATAGGATGGTGGACAAGTAAACACAATTCCTGAATTCGGGGTACTTGTGGTCTCTTCTAAATGAAAACCATCCTTTGCTTCTCAGCAACAATTACCCCAACTCTATATCAGTTCAAATGAAAATTTCGGCATGTCTAATATAGTGCCAGGGCCCATCAGATAACCAAAAAAAATATGAACTCCAAATATATGAATACAAAGAACTTTAAAGACAAACCAAGAAGAAATGGCATTGCTATGTTTAAAACCTTCAGCTCCTTCACTCAGTTGTGTGTGTCATTTCTCCTGAACAGTGTTTGCCAAGAAGTCACCTACATGAGCATATTGGTTGAACTGTAAACAAACAGGACATAGTTATTCCCTTTGAGGGGCTTATAGTCTTACAAAAATGGATAAGGTTTAAACACATTCTTAAATACATTCTACTGGATGAATGATGATTGTAAGGAAAAATAGCCATGCTTCAAAGCAGAAGAAATGTAAAGGTTGTCTGTGGAGTGATTGCTGCTAAAAGGTAGAGTTGAAGGAAGATCTGCTTTATGATTACTTAGGGAATATAATGCACCAAATTGCAAGAATCAAAACTAATTTGAAATTATTTTCTAAATGCAATGTAATGTTTGATTCAATTAAAAGAGATGCTATGATTTGTAAGTGAGTCAAAACAACACATTATTCAATGATTCTGGAAAGGCTTTTCCAAAATGCATGTTGGTTTGAGTTTATGGAAATATTGACCTTCTGACCTGGAACAGAAGCAAACAATTTTCATCATGTTTATACTGAGGATTTCTCCCATCTCTAATCCTCGTTTGCCAAATTGAGTATTCTGCTGTGATTATAACCTATGTTCTGCTTGACTGTGGATCACCTAGCAAAAGCTGTAACCATGTGTCAGATTGGGAAACTATGACCTGGCAGTGAATTTTATTTAACAGACTCAGAAAACAAAAAGTACATAGTGTTCAAAAATAGATACCTTAAAACCAATGCCCAATTTCTCTTTTAAAGGTCTTTGGTCATAATTCCCTGAGCCAGGTAATTTGTCCTGTAAATATTCTGAAAGAGCCTGAATCAATGAGACAAATGCAAAATGAACCGAGCCAGCCAATTCATATGGTAGCCTGGGTGAATCATCTATATTTACACAGCCCCTCAATCAAATGCTTGGGTAGAATAGCTAGGTTTATCTCTCCTGGTTGCTTCTAATCTCTTTATTAAGTTTGCTGTCCTTATAGAGGAAGTAGCAGGCTGTACCTAAAAACAGTATTCTTTCTCTCCTCGCTTAAAATCTTATTTTTAGGAAGAAGAGGGAGAAGCTGGAGACTGGGAAAGAAGACTGTGGGGGGAGGGAAGGAGAAAAGAGTGATTATTTGCCAAACCAGCACATGTTCACCACAGAACACGGTCAAGTGGTCAGGAACAGCGCGGATGTTAATTAGCAATGAAATGAGAAATGAACCAGCATTAGCCCTGAGACTAATCAATGGGAAAATCACTCCAAGCAGC
This sequence comes from Marmota marmota marmota, assembly GCF_001458135.2. Taxonomy (NCBI): domain Eukaryota; kingdom Metazoa; phylum Chordata; class Mammalia; order Rodentia; family Sciuridae; genus Marmota; species Marmota marmota. The sequence goes on along the minus strand of NW_026000016.1, from coordinate 30,643,889 downwards.
AGCTTAATGAAGTAGTATACAGCTGTTTATTTTTAGTCTATTTTATCCAGACCACTCCCCTCTCTAAATTCCCATTAATTTTTTAAAAATGCAAAAAATATATTTTTTTCAAAGCCTGGTACAGCTCTGTTATATGAATTTCTATGATAAAATTCTATACTTGTTTCTTTCAATTAATAGAACAAATCATAAAACTTAGGCAGGCATAAACATACCATGCTAGAAATATGCTTTTAAAAAAATGATTGATAGATAGATGTTTCTTCTAGTTTTACTTTATAAAACAATATCACTTTTCCTGAGAATGTAAAATAAGACCCTTCTCTCAATTTCTTCCCAATGTGAAAGAAATTACTTGGAAAATATTTTTTTTCACTTTCAAAAATATGTCACCTATCTAAGAGCAAGTACATAAAGCCTATTAAGACCTACTGATCTGTTTTTGTTTGTTTTCATTTTTGTTTTTATATAGAAAGCACATGATGACATCTATAGGGAGCCAAATCTAGAGGGTCAATTGGAGGGGGGACATTTTTGTCATTTTATCAGAATCATGGAAAAACAGGGAAGTCAGCTTCAATACAGTAAGTCTCCCGCTGAGAATTTCTTCTTAGGCTCTAATTGGAAGATAAAATTTTCCTGTGAAAGATACAAATGTTCTTCTATCCTAGCAAGTTCCAATAAGCTTAAAAGGACTTCTCAGATGAACAAATCTTATTCACAATGTGGGAAACAAGCTTAGAGTCAACGTTTCCTCCTAATGATGAAGATGTTGCTGAAAGCGTATTCACCAACTATAGCCAGACAGACTAATTAAAATGTCAGGGATAGGGCAGGTAAGGAAAAGGAAACCAAAGACAGCGTTTCTCTTATGCCTCTTTTTCTCCCTCTTTCCCTCAATTTAATAATTTGACAAGTAGCAGTATCCTAACCAACGCCACCAGACCAAAGAATCTGTTTTCAAAGTGCATCCTAATGGACATCAGAACTTTCCTCTAAAGAACATCAACTATTGGGGGCTGGGGTTATGGCTCTGCAATAGAGTGCTTGCCTAGCACATGCAAGGCACTGGGTTCGATTCTCAGTACCACATAAAAAATAAATAAAATAAAGTTATTGTGTCCAACTACAACCATATATATATATATATATATATATATATATATATATATATANGGGGGGGGGGGGGGGGGGGGGGGGGGGGGGGCGTACCAATGAGAAGACCACGGCATTTGTCATACAAAGACAGTACTTAACAAAGCAACTACCGAATTACTCTTGGGGTTGGGGGCACTTTAAATGCCTCTGACCATTTTTGCCTTAGATGACTTTTTCTGGGTCAGTAGTTCTCAAACATCAGTGTGCCTAGGGATCAGTCGCCTTGTGGAGTGTTTAAAATGCAGAGTCCCAAGGCACCCACAGAGAGTTGGATTAAATAGATCAAGGAATCTGCAGTTTTAACTAGCACTGCCAGCCAGTATGGCTGTGGACTACATCTTGGGCAAATGGCTCTAAGACATTAAGAGCACACATTTTTTTAAAAATAACAAATATCCTTTTAAGCAGAGTTTCAACCCATTTTCATAGGCTTTTCCTGTAAAGGACACAACTATTGCTTATAATCAAGACTCCAGGAATATAATCAGCAAGGGAACAGAGAGATACAGGGGATCAGAAGATTTGGTCAATGCCTTCAATGTGTGCCATAACTTTGTTCTTCTAAAATACAGGATGGTGGTATTCTAGCATCATCCTAGGCTTCAATTGTCTTGGCTCAATTTTAGGAAAACTGGTAATCATCTCCTTTTGTGGGATGCACAATTTCTAAAGAACCAAGTCATTTTTAAAAATGAGACATCACCCCTCTACTGACAGAACAGCCACTAGCTCAGTGACACTGTACTCCATGGGCAGTGTGGCTGATGGGGAGAGGCAGCTGGGTCCATGTATAGTCCCAGCCTGTAGCCTCTTAGAAGCATGGCGTTGGGAAGGACCTAGCTTATTTCCTGGCATGTGGTGGACATTCTTTATCAACACAATGAATATGCATCCCAAACAAGGGAAGACTTCTATACAATAAGCACAAACAACCATTTCACAAAATAGGAGGTGAAAAGACATAAGAAAGCTGGGACCTTTAGCAAAGACCCTAGAACTCACGAAATGCAGAGAGAAAAGAATCAGAGGGATCTTTTAGTCCAACCAAGCAACTGGATGACTCCTTTTCTAGGATTAATTTGTAGATTCAACTTAGAAGAGTTACTATTCATTTTAAAGTCCTCAAGGAATCATTAAGATCTGCCAGTGGAAAAGGGACCCATTTCACACACTATGTGTATATGTGTGTGTGTCTTGTTGGGGATTGAACCCAAGCCTCCCGCATCTTAAGCACAGATTATTCTCCCCAAGCCCTATTCTTACCCTTAAGACTACTATAGAAAGATGCTATTTCATATTAATCCTGTTGACTGAGAAGTACTCACAACTTTGATATTCACTAACTCCAGGCACTATTAGAGTATTTAATAGTTGGAAATTTTCTGTAGAGGGCTAGGATTGTGGTTCAGTGGTAGAGCTCTTGCCTAGCATGTGTGAAACATTGGGTTCGATTCTCAGCACCACATAAAATAAATAAAGGTCCACCAACAACTAATAAAATATTATTTAAAAAAAGACATTTTCTGTAGAAACTAAGTCATAAATGGAGCCTGGGTTTTCAGGCTCTGTGCCCTATTTAACACACATAAGTTAAAAAAAAAAAAAACTTGTGCTTTTGTGGGGAAACACGCATGGAACACTGGGATTCAGCTTCCTGTACTGTCAATTGGAAAGGAAACTCCTTAGGAGGTCAATGGACAAGGCCACACTGGCCCTAGCCTCTCCAGCTCAATATATCACATTAACTCAAGTTTCTTAGGAATGGAACATGTTCTGTCCTCTTGTAGGCTCCTGGGTCACAGGTAGGGCAAGAGAGTGCTTTTAAGGTTTCCAGTGGAAATAGGAAGGTATAATATGTTGGTCATCTACACATGTTATTAATTTCCTTTTTATTAAAACAAATTGGGGGATTCTTTCAGGTGATGAACGGTCAAAAAAAAAAAAACTTCATAGATAATAGAAAGAAAGTTCAAGGGCTATGTAACAGTGATACATGAATTACAGCCCTAGGTTTTGTTTCCATATCCATACCTGACCACATACTCATGAATAGTATTTGCTAGGACATTTGGAATCTGTTCTTTGAATGTTCTTATTGGTTTTAAATTTTATAGACAATGTCAGCATGCTAATATTCTCCAATATGACTGAGAAATTATTTAAAAGGAATAAGTTCATGCTGTCATTTCTCCTCTTTCAGTTACTAATTTCATTCAAAGGCTTCAAGATAGGCTCAAAAATGCTGAGGGTCACTGAAGAAGAGGGGACAGGATGCTTAGTTCACATTTTGCAATTCTAGAAGACCTAGGAGCTCATTTTGTAATTTTCACTGGAGCAGAACGTCTCTGACGTCAATGTGTGAACACCTGAAGTGAGCAGTTGCCAGCCATGACGGAAGCTGTGGGGGCCCTGAATCAGCTCTTTCAGTGTGCTTCACTCCCCGACTGCACATGATGGTGCAGTATGGATGCCACACAGCAGGTACAGAAGTTGTCAGAGATACCAAAGGATGTTGATGTCGATCATCTTACAGGGAAAGTCTGGAGAAAGCCTGAACAAGAGGTGGATGACAAAAAAAGAAGAAACCAATTGACCCACCTAAATGGTGTCCCTGACAGGTGCTCATAGCCAGTTACCCAAAAGGTAGCTATATTAGCTACCAGGCCTCTGAACATAGAGCTATAACCCACTCCCTCATGGCCCTCTGTGATGTCTCCCATCGCAGGCTGGTGCATTAAAAGCCCTTATTCCAGTAAGCCAGGGGGTATTTCCCTTTATCTCTTAGCTTTTGTATATTTAGCACTTTGGTCCTCTCTATGTGATTTCATAAAGTCGCTGAAGAAATTCAACTTAGCTTTTTTTAATCCTTCAGAATCAGGAGATTTGGTAATCTTACTAAAAACAGATTGAAATAAAAAGGCATAGGATACCCCATGCATCAGCATTTGCAGCAGATTATTGGGGTACCCTATTTGCAGAGTCCTCAATGGTCAGCAGCCACAGGGGCAATTCAAAGGTAAGCTACCTCAAATAACATGCCAGCAGCGCTTTCTGGCTGACAGTTCACAAATGTGGAACCTTAAAGCTTTGCCAAAGACAAACAAATTTTAATACAACCTGCTTATGTTTCCCCAGAAAAGTGAGGAAACGATATTGCCACTCATGTTGGTGTTCAAATTGCTGACAGTGGAAACCTCTCAGAAGTGGTGAGGGGAATGAACTCTCAGAGGCAGTTAGAGAACTGAGCAAAATTACAGCTGGGGTGTGGATGTGTGAGTGTGTGTATATGTGGTTCACACTGCTTTGGGGAAAAAGCATTTTGACCTAGTGTGTAACTTTACGGTAAGCTGTACACCCTATTATCTCAAACCTTTATACTGAAAGTAAGCCTCACATTTTATCTCATGGTCCCAAATCATAAGGACCTTGACACTTTAAGGAGTGGACCAAGGGTAGATTATGCAATAAAATTTTAAACCATGGCAGCTTGATCCCCTTTAGTTACACTAAGGGCTCACAGGTAATCATAATACATTTACTATATCTGTATCTTTAAATTGCAAAGTGTACACTGGAGAGAACTCGGGAACATGTAGCCATATCGAGTTCTCGTGAATCTCAGATAATGACTGTGAAGAGAAATAGCAGAAGTTAGAAGTGCACTAAGAGTGTCACATTGCCAAGTGAAATAAGCTTCTGGAATATTCATGCAGGGAGCCCAATTTCTCACTAGCTAGCTCCCAGCTGTCAAGCTAGAGGAAACTAAGGCTAGACAATGAGAAGCAATCCCAGATTCATTGCTGCTGGGGTTTGCTTCTTGGTCCTGTGATTATGTATCTGTTAGGAAAACATGATTGGAAATGAAAGAGTACGTGCGGGTGGGCTAGGATGGTCAAAAAAACGCATCAACCTAGTTTTGTGTGGGTGGCAGGGGTGGGAACAGTCAGAGAGTCAAAAACTAGAAAAGTCACTGGGCATTTATGTAGTCCTCCAAGAAAAGAGATATTTAATTCACCTACCAAGAATTATTAATCCTCCTCTTCTTAGCACCCTGACATGCAGGCTACTGTGTAGGACCCCAAGTCCTCCCTTTTCCTTCTAAAGTTTAAATGTAGTCTCTTTAGCAGTATAATGGGTTTCTCAAAAAATAATCAGTGACAAGATACCTATCGATACTTCTTTTCACACCTAAAATCCATCAGCATGCCCTCACAAGGGTTATTTCCCAACTTACATTTTCCCAAATTCTAATTTCTGAATCACCCCGCTTCTCTCTATAGAAGTCCTTTATTATGATCCATGATGATTCTGACCTGGAAAATAATGGTGACCATTTCTGCATCCATGAAATAAAGGGAAATCACGGAGTCTGCTTTGTCAATCTTCCAGTGCACCTGTCAATTCCCCTCCACACTGAAACCATTCCTAACGCCTGCGACAACTCAGTAGTGAACAGGTAACAATTCCCATCTCTTCTGACACCTCCACCTACTAAAAAAGCAATACTAATGCCTGAAACAAAATTCAGCCTAGAGGGTGCTCCATCTGATGAAGAGGCTAATGTTACCTGACTACAGGTATAGCACTGGCTCTACCAGCCTTTTTAGAGATGGTTCTTTACTGTGCACACATTTAGTTTGTGGTCCATAGTGCTCACTAAACTTCATTCTGCTTTCATATTCCCACTTGTCAAAATCAAACAAAGCTTCCATTGTTTCACTGAGCATTTATTAATGATTTCTGCCTGAGAAAGAGTGCTAGGGTTGCTTTCATGGTCCAAATTCAAGGGCCCACCTGTATGCAACATCTGCACGATTGTGTGTGTGTGTGTGTGCGTGCGTATGTGTATACAAATTAATATCAATTTTGCGAAACATACCCAGAACCATGTGGGTTCTTATTCTTTATCTCAGTATCTTGTGTGTCCAAGACCCTTGTCATACAGCACATATAACCAGTGCTACATAATGTTGCAGGCTGGTAAATCCCTGTCACAGAAAATGTCTATAGAGGACATCACCTAGCATGTAATTCTTCCTGGGATGCTTTAAACTAAAAAAAAATTTTGCAAAGAGATGGGTATTTGTAATGTTGAAGACTGTATGCATGTGTGTGTGTGTTCACACACAGGGAGACTACAGAGGAAAGAATAGGAAGAATGAGATTATAGATTGAAGCAGTATTCTTAGGCTTTGATTGCTCAGCTGTAAGGAATGCAGAGAACACAATTCACAGAGGGAATAACAGTCAGTGGAACCCTGCTGGCCTGTGTACTCAGGGGATGGAATGGGCTTCAACTGGAGAAATATCCAGAAGTATATAACATAAAAACCCACCCAGAAGAGTAAGAAGTACCTTGAGAAACTGAGGATAAAGACAGTGGATGTCCTGGTTGAAGGACATGTTGTTTGCATGCTATGGATACCAACTACCCTGAATAACTCTGCCAGTTTGCTACAAGGTATGAATTATTATTGTGTTAAAAAGACAAGAAGTAACTGCAGGTGGTATCTATTTATGTTCTTTCTTGGACACCTGAGCATTTGTTTCAAGGAGGGTGCACAAAGACCCTCCTTTCCTGGACCCAAAGAAAGGAGGTATTGGGCCCAGTGCAAAGGGCCTGGATTTGAATATCCACTCAGGGCTCATTACTGAATCTCATCTGCAAAGCAAGGATAGCAATTGTACCTGCCTGACAGCATTGTAATGAGCAGCAAAGATGACTTGGATAAAGCCCCCAACACAAAGTAGTCAGTAGCAACTCCTCTGAAAATTCAAAGAGAACTTCAAGTTAGAGGACTAGCTGCCAATCACCACAACTTCCTTACTGATATTTGCCTGTTTCAACTTCTTAATATCCTAAAAAAGGATAAAAAACAACAGACCCTCTTTTGCTGACACACTGCAACTTACATTCCTGAAATAACTCAAGATGATTCTACCTGCAGACAAGACAGTTCTACCAGAGATGAGCAGTTTAACCAATCCCTTTGTTAAACTTCAAAATTCACACGATATTCCAGGTATTCTAACAAATGTACTGTGAGATCGCTAAAATTAAAGCCATTTAAAAGTGCACTTAGTGTCTTATGTACACAGAAACAGCTGCTTTTCTCCTAAAGATACTTATTTTTCCTGTGCTTTATCTCTTTACTGCTGGGAATTTCTGAGCTTACCAAAGTAAACTTGACTTTACTTATCAGAGCGGGCTCAGGAAGCCCTAGGAGAAGGAAAGACCCAAACACCAGAGATGCCACATTCAGGGGAGCCCAGAGACAGCCTAATGCCATCCATTCCCAGATGCCACAGGATCAGTAGGCAGGCTCAGCTTTTAGAACATAAATGGGTTGACAGAATTCTGCATGGCTGCCAACCCCAGCCATTGCCTGGAATTTGATGGCCAGTCAGACATGCTGGGGCTCTAGGAGGTTTCTGAGATCCTAACGCTGAGCAGAGATATAAAGAGAATATCCTCAACAAAATGCTACCTCCTTCTGAACTGCTCAAGGAAAATTCTTTAGCCCAAATGAGATTAAGGGCCCAGTGCTGATAAGGGCCGGTGACATCCATTTCAATGCCATCCAACACAACATGGCATTTTATTTCACGCAAACTGGAGTCACAACAGAATGCTTAGGAAAATCCAACACAGGCTGAATTTTTTCTTTATACTCCATGTAAAGAAAGATTAGCCAAGCAAATTAAATACGCAATGGACACGATAGGGAGTATACTCAAATGGACTTCAAGGTTTCCACAGCTGCAAACAGATGCTGAGGGCTACACATCGTGCACAGAACACACTGCACACGCATGGGGCAGGGGCTGCAAAGCTGAATGTGATCAGGTCATTTTACCTGCCACCCTCAAGTCCAACATTCAAGGTCACTAGGCTCCTGTGTGCTGCTCCTTTTTCTGTTCCTTAAACTAGACTAGCTCATTCCCATCTCAAGGTCTTTGCACCTGATCCTCAATATGCCTAGAACATTCCACCCTCAAATCTTCACAGTGTGCAGTGACATATGCTATAATCCCAGTAGCTTGGGAAGCTGAGGCAGAAGGATGGCAAGTTCAAAGCCAGCCTCAGCAATTTAGCAGGTCCTAAGCAACTTAGCGAGACCCTGTCTCAAAAAAATACAAAATAAAAAGGGCTGGGAAATGTGGCTCAGTGGTTAAGTGCCCCTGGGTTCAATCCCTGGTACCAAGAAAAAAAAATTCACAGGGTCATCTCCTCCTTATTATTTAGTTCTCTGTCTCCACTCAAAGCTAACCCCTTAAAGTTCAAGCCTTCTCCACTGTCTAGTCAACCACGTCCCCATTGGATTGTCCTTCAAACACCTTATGCTCCATGGAATTCCAGAAAGCTGCCTTTGTGTACATATTTAACAATGGAAAGCCTCCACTAGACTTTCCAGGTCTGTGAGCATCACCACTATCTGTCCCCTCACCACTGAAGCCCCCAGTGTAAGGAACAGTACTTGGAAATTAGAAGATTCCCAACAAATATTTATTTTTTAAACTTCTTAAACTTTATATTTCATTTTTTTCCTAGTTTAACCTAGCTACCTTCCATTCCATTTTACTTAGTCCAAATGAAAAACTTCCAAACTCTAGATAAATATAATAAAAAAAAGTCAATAGTGCTGCTGATAATTTTACATCCTTAGCATCACTGTGAAGCAGAGAATATTCTGGAAAAGTCTCAGTCTCCAGCCTAAGATGGAGAAAGAAGCTAGATGGTAACATGGATTCACCTACAGAATTCTCCAGCATCTCTGGTCTATTTGAGCCTTTGTTCACTGCACAGATGGTTAGGAAATTTCAGCCTTAACTCGACAATAGAGCTCTCCCGGAACTCCCTCTGAGGATGCACCCTGCCTTCTATCACATTCCATGCTAGCCAACCTTGCTCCATGATGCCAAAAACTCCAAGGCACCCTAACATCCTGGAAACAAAAGACTGACATTCTGAAAATATGCTCTCCATAATGATGAGAGTATGTCACACATGAGTGATCAACCTGAATCCAGAGAACTTCCTTGGAAATGGAACCCAGCATCCAAAAGAGACAAAGCAAAGGAAGAATTCAGAGAATTCATGCAATGCCTGTGTTATATTACCAACTACCAAATGACAAGTCTGGAACTCCCCCACCCCTTAAAGAAGGAGCTAAAAACATCTTTAGTTTTGTTTTGTTGTACATTTAAAGATAAGGACCATGTTTTTAAAGAAAGAAATGAGATAAAGTTCTGTGCATGGATTCACTCATAGCACCCAGAAATAACCTCTGTTTTTTGTATACACTTATAACTCTGTTGTGTGTGTGTGTGTGTGTATTTGAGAGAGGGAGAGAGAGAGGGAGGATGTGGAGGGATGTATGTGGACATGTGCATTCGTTTGGAAAATTGAAAAAGTTGAGGCAGGCCCTGTCTCGTTGGGAGGCTCTCCAAGAGCTGGAACGTTCTGAGTAGGTAATACTCCATGTTGTAAAGTGCTCATGCAGCAGGACCGAGGAAAAGGCATCGCCTGGCCACCGGCTGTTACTGACTCGGGGAAAATGAAAACACAGCAGCTCTGCACCTGTTCACCTGATGGTGAAGGAAGGAAAAGCCATTACCGAGTGACAGGAGACAAAAAACCAAAATCCACTTCAGCAACTCATCCCACTGCTGGTGATTAATCTCACACTCCCACAGCCTGATGCACATTAACCAGATAATTAATAATTTCTTTAGGGATTCCGGCTCGGCAACTGTTTTATCAACCTGCACAGCATTAGGAGGGAGAGGCTGCATTTGTGATCAAACGTCTGGAACCAGGAAAGGACTGTAAAGGAACACAGAGGGCTTTGCAGCAATTTGTGAGCCTGTTTGAAAATGAACAGGTATGATGATGTGAGCAATCCGGTCTAATTTTTTTACCACTTCTGTTGGCCAAGGAACAGCCCCTTCCAGCCAAGGAATAGCCCCTTCCTTCAAGCCCTTGGAACCTGCCACTAGTAGAAGACCCCTTTGTACTGGGACATCTTGCAGACCTAAGACTCACATGTGGTTCACACTGGGTTCATACAATACAGGATGCAGCAGACAAATCTAAACTCTGGAAATGCATCTTTTTAAATTGTACATAACCTGAAAGGCTTCAAATCTAAAGTTACAAAGAAGCATTTAGTCAGAACCATGCCAACTGGCACAGTTCTTGTTCTTGCTGGGTCTCATTCACATCCACCTAAAGGGAAAAGGGGTACAAAGAATGAAGATCCACTCTTTCTGAGTCTCCTGTGCCAATTCATCCTTCTTTTCTCATGTTGAAACCTATTCCACAGGGAGAAGCCCAAACCTCTTTTTTTTAATATGTATTTTTATTAAGATCTTAAGACTCTGAATAAAATCCCAAGGAGAATAGTAAATCATAAGAAATGCTATTAAAAAGGTTCACCATTAAAATTCCAACTTACTCAAGTTCTCTCCTAATGAGAAAAACACTACATTGAACATATTATTATACATTTCTCTCAACTCTATCCAGAATGCTATTTGGATGGAAAAGAAACAAGAGTAATCCATCCTAGTCAGAAATCACAGTGGACTTACAGGCAGAAAACCAGGGTTGAGGCCTGCCGCAGTCACATTGTGTTTTGGTATTATACCCTCCAGCTGTCCTGAGGGATGCTGTAATAGGCAGCCAAACAACACTCGTTGTGAGGTTTGCCATGGGAGTGTTAATCAGGACGGATGGAAATCACAGAGTGTGACCATTACGTGGGCCCCAAGCACTCATTTCCCTCAGACTTCAGGGCTAGTCTAGCCTGGCTTCTCCTAAATGTAGATTATACACAAGGCAAAACTAGGGCTGAGAGTGTCTGGGCAGAGGCCAGGAAGCTGAAAGCAAAATCGAATGTCTGTTTCTAACAAATTTGTGGAATCATAATGTGGGTATCTCTTCCTTCCCTCAGAAACACCCCAACTTAATATTGATAGACACCTTGGGATTTTTCACCCTGATTTTCACAGGTATATGGATTGAACTGCACGTCTTTATGAGAGTCCCCTCAGATCATCTTCAAATGAAGGAAGATGAATTAAAGAGAAAGAGAAAGAGAGGGAGGAAGAGAGAGGGAGTCAAGAAATACAAACTAAAATCTTGGGCAAAACACAGGACTACATAGCTGAATCATTAAAGCTGGAATGATTTGGAATTTACCTAATCATGTTGGAATTATGTTGGGTTGCACCCTTGGGTGCAAAGCCATATGCTTTGGGAATAATCACCACCACCATCTCCCCCAAAATGGGGCTTCTCCAGTGGTTTAGATATGGTTTAGGTTTTACTCTGATTTGGATTTGAGAAATAACTATTTTTTTTTTACTAAAACATACATCATGGAATACAATGCAGATTTTACATTCATACTAAAGAGGAGGCAGAGACTTAAAGAAAAAAACAAATTTTTGATTACTACTGGTTACTTGAGGCCATAGCCTCACAAATCACACATATGAGTTTCTTGACTGATGCTTTTGAAATACTTGGGTGGAAATTTTGAGAAATATTCAGTTAGAACCCAAGGAAAATGAGGTTCAATGGTGTTGAGCCTTAGGTCCTCATGTCTAAAATGAGGATAATAAAAAATATTTTATCAGCTACCATGAAGATTCAGTAAGATAAATGTACAAGTGAACAGTAATACAATATAATGCAGTGATAGTTATAAAATCTCAATCAGGAACACATGTGATCCAGATTCAGAGTTTTCACCAATAACTGTGCAGTCCTCCTCTATATAAGAAAGTAAATGTACAGAAGGCCTGGGGTGGCATGAGTTATAAGCATAATACCATAGACAGTACTCATTTCCCACTGGGCAAAACTAGACTGAAAAAAAAACCCCAAAACTATAAATATATGCATTTTCCTCCTTGAACAAAAAGGGCCTTGTTGCAGGGCATGGTGGCTCAAATCTGCAATCCCTGTGGCTCAGGAGGCTGAGGCAGAAGGATTGCAAGTTTAAAGCCAGCCTCAGCAATTTAGCAAGGCCCTAAGCAACTTAGGGAGATCCTGTCTCAAAATTAAACGAAAAAAAAAAAAAAGAGGGCTGGGGAGGTGACTCAGTGGTTAAGCACCACTGAGTTCAAGCCTGGTATTAAAAAAAAAAAAAAAAGCCCTTGTCAAGTTTTTTACCTCCTAGAACTACACACAGTATTAGATACCCAACGTATTAGGTACTCAGAGGGTATTAGAAGAACAACAAGTATTAGTTGAACTCAGGGCTAGATATAGATGTGATTAAACCTAAAATCACTCAAGTATTACAGGTCGTTTAAAAAATAAAACTACCATGCCAGGTATAATAGTACATGCCTATAATCAAAACTGAGGCAGTAGGAACACAAGTTTGAGACCAGCCTGACCTCTGTAGTAAGACCCTGTCTCAAAAGAAAACAAGGAGGACTGTTCATGTAGCTCAGTAGCAGAGCGCCTGCCTAGCATGTGTGAGACCCTGGGTTCAATCCACAACACTACAAAAGACAAAAGAGCGAGAGAGAGACACTACCACCATCAACACCAACAAGACAAACATAGGAACAAAACCAAAAAATATCAGAAACATGGAATTAGTGTCAGAAGACCTGGCTTAACTCCCTGATTTTTTTAAAGCTATATAAACTTAAAGGTATAATCTCACTCATAGTATATTTCCTCATTGAAATAAATAGAATAATAATGCTAACCTCAAGTGTTGTTGTGAGAAATAAGTTAAAATAAATTTAAGTGTGTTAAATTACAAAATGCTAACAAATATTAGCTACTATTACTATATTATTGCATGGAAATACAAAAGCTCTGCACACACACACACACACACACACACACACACAAACACACTGTAGGTTTTTCCCTCTTTTCCACATGGCTTGATTCCAAAGCAAACTAAACCAAGATCTTCACAAACTAGAAACAGTATTTTAAAATAACTGCACACCATCTCAGCCACTAATTATTTTTAGGATTTTACTATATGCGGCTAATTGAAAATGTTCAGTCCTTTCCATTCATTAGTTTTATTACAAGCACTCCAATGAATTAAAGAAAAATCCGTCATCACTACCTTCCTTGAAACTTTCACTATATTGTCACGAAGGTTTTGACCTTACAAAAGCAATTCACATCAATTCAGCACAAGTCATAGCACTGGACAGAGGATAAAAATTTGGCGTTTCTAATAACTAGGACACTATTGAGTAAGTTTGACAGAAGACTATTATACTCTTGATGTCAGGAAATGGGGCAGACAATGCTTTCCTTGTTGCAGTGAGGTCAATTAGACATTACAGAGTATATATATGGAGACTCCATTGGCCTGGAGCACACCAAATGCATGAGGTGAAGCACTCCTTAACAGGATTGTGGATCGTTACTTTACTAAAAACATACCTACACACTTTGATATGAACTGAGTCCTGAAAAAATGAAGAACAAAGATCATTACTAAGAAAACAGTGAGGACTACAGGTAAATACTAACTATACACATTGAGAAAAATGGTAGCTCTAAATATATGTTGCTTTTATTAGAGGCAACCATCTAACATGTTTTTCACATATAAGGTACTTTCCACACATGTATTTGGCATTGATTTCATCAATATACATATATTATCTAATGGGTCTTTTAATTGTCATTTTATAGTTGCAAAACACAAAACAGGTTTGGAAAAAGTAAAGTGAAGTTGAAAATTTGGGTCCACCCAAAAATCTCACAAAAATCTGCAAGTGGATGTTTCTAGCAGCTTTATTCAGAATTTCTCAAATTTGGAAACAATCAAGATGTCCTTCAGGAGGTGAATGGATAAGTAAACTTTGGTACATCCATACGATAGACTGTATAACTCAGTGCTAAAAAGATATGAGCTATCAAGCCATGTAAAGACATAGAGGAACCTGAAATGCCCATGATTCAGTGAAAGAGATCGATCTGAAACAGCCACACACTGTCTAATACCAACTATATGACATTTTGGAGGAGGTAATACTATGGAGACACCAGAAAGATCAGTGGTTGCCACGGGGAAGAGGTCTGATGAATAAGTGGAGAATAGAAAAATTTTAGGGTAGTGAAACCATTTACATAAAATTATTCTGTATAATATTAAAATGATGGATAAATGTCATTACACACTTGCCCAGACCCATAGCATATACAACACTAAAAGTGAACGCTATTGTAAACTATGGATCTGGGTGATAATGAAATGACAATGTAGGATCATCAATTGTAACAAATGTACCGGTCTGGAGGGAGATCCTGCTCATGGGGTGCTTGCATGTATGGGGGAAGTGTGCTTATGGGAACTTCCTGGGCATTCCACTCACTATTCAAATTTTGCGAGGAATCTAAAATCTCTCTAAGAAATAAAGTGTATTTTTTTAAAAAAGGAGCAAGCACTAATAGAGAAGAGCTCTTGTCGAGAATATTCAAGACTCTGAATTTGATCCCTAGCATTGCCTAAAATAAAAATAAATACACAAATAAAAGCAAAAAATTAAGAGAAGCCCAAAAAGAACTGGCATTTGTTCAAACTTTTACTCTCATTTATATGGGGCAGAAGCAGGATTCAATTTTAAGACTGCAATATCAAAGTCTACTTTTGCCTGAACTTGCTTATAGTTTTTTCATAATTAGAGGATACACACATATTTTCATTTTACTTGTATCTCTCCAAAAACACATTTGTAATTTTATTCATGCTGGTAAATGATATATAATTACATCCTACTAAATAATCACCTACAATATATGTTCAGTCTATACTACTAACGATTCTATAGAAATCACTTAAAAATTATGATGCGTGCCCATTTGGTACTTACTACATATACCTATCTATCTCTTTCCAGTGATGTCAAAGGAAAGAAAAATATATAGATTGCTATATTTAACATTTAGGATTTTTAAAATGTTTTGTTACTGCTTCACATTATCAGTGGAACTGATGCCCTGATGCTGACCTTGTTCCAAGCTTTCTTGCTCTGTGGCCCTTGATGATTCCTCTAGCATGCTGAGCCTGTTTCTTATTTCTAAGTTGAGAATAAAAACATCTTCCTTGTCTACCTCGAAAGGCAGTTATGAATATCAAATGATATAATGCATGTGATAAATGCCTTACAATGTATAAAACTCTATATGCTGTAAGTCATTGTTATTAGTGATAATTATAAGCCTTGTGAAAGCCTGAGAAATTAACTATCATTATAATTAAAGCGGGAGTTGCACCATTTTTACACTTCTATGACTCTGAAAGGTCTTCATTTGTATCCTCAGGAATTAGGGAGTGGAGAGAAATAAAGAATCAATGCATTCTATTTCTATACTAATCACAGCAAACAACAAACAGAAATGATAATGTGGAAAGTAACAGAAAAGTTTATTCCAATAGGCTGTGGACAAGAAAAACCCATTTCAAGTTCCTAAAGATCCTATCAATGCCCCCACTTTTTTTTTTTTTTAACATCATATGGTCTTCCTGTGCTGCTGTGCCATGAGCTCTGCTACCATCAGAGGATAAAGAGAATTTGTTGGCAGGCTAAAGCTTGAGTTCTAATCTCAGCTCTCACATGGGAGATTAATAAACAAATATTTGTAATGTTTTCTGAAGAGGAAAATTTTGGCTTTTTTTATTAGTATTAGCAGCATACCCATGTGTGTAGTGGGCCCCCACACTGAAGTGCATATTTAATATTGATTATTATATGAGCTTCATTACACAAACAAAACGTTACTTATAAAAATGCTCACTCATTCCCCCTTGTAATTTAAACACATTGCTAAAAGGTCATTTTTCAAACCGTTAGTGGCCCCGCAATTTTCAAAAACTTTCAGCTTTTCTCAGAAGGAGCACTCAGGTAAAATGTTTCAGTATGAAAAAGGGCTCTGACCATGTAAACACACCTAATTGTCAGCTGAAATTACTAAAGAACGGAACAGAACAATTTCCAAAAGGGCTCGCTTAGCCAGGAGTGCAGAGTTTGCTCTTGGGCACATTATCCCTGATTCCTCCTCTGCCAAGCCAAAAGGGTGCCTGGTGCTGATGTTCCTGCTAATCCAGGGAACAGAATAGCCTTGGTGGCCTTACACAGGTCACCATCTCTTAGGCTCTACTGCAGCCCATAGGGCAATGTCATCAGAACCAATAGGCAGGTGACAGGCAGCACATCCTTTGCAGGCTTCCTTACCCTATCCAACAGTCCTGGGCTCTGGGACAGGAAGGATTTATTTTCAAAGGACTATTTCCCAGTCCTTTATTCAAAAGTCCAAATGTAAGTTGAAGAAACTAGAGGGAGAATAAGCACCAGGGTACGCAAATGTAAATACACTATTTCCAAGTTCCTCCCTCCAGCACTCAGCAAACATGGAATTTCCTCCATTGACTTGGTTTCTCTGGGTGTGGCAGCCACCTCTCCTCACATCAGGGCTCATCTGTGGGTGCTTTTTACCCATGAAGCTCTGGGCCACCATATTGCTGGGCTATTTGGAGAAGACTGAGAAGATGGTCTGAGAAGAAGAGAAGGTCACCTCCATTCCACTTCTGCAAAGATGCACCCTTGGTTGTCACAAAGATGCCACAATTTAGGACACCATCAAGAGAAACAACCACATATTCCACAACGCTTAAGGAGGCTGCCAATAGGGAGCAGAGCAAGGAGAGAGAACAGAAAGATTGCAAATGTCCTCTTTCAGCATGCAGATTGCATTCATACGGAAGTAAATCAATCTACCATCCAACCCCAAATGTTCAATCAAGCTTAAAAAAAAAAAAAAAAGGCTGGGCTCAGTGGCACACAGCTATAATCCCAGCAACTTGAAAGGCTGAAGCAGGAGGATCCAAGTTCAAGACCAGCCTCAGCAACTTAGTGAGGCCCTCCTAAGCAACTTAGTGAGACCCTGTCTCAAAATAAAATAAATAACTAAAATAAAACAGGCTGGGGGTGTGACTCGGTGGGTGAAATGTCCCTGGGTTAAATTTCTGGTACCAAAAGAAAAACAAACAAAAACCATTGAAATGTGCACTTGATTACAAAAAGAAATGTTAACTGTTGTTATGGTACTGCATACACAGTGTGCCAGGGGAGATCCGCCTGGACACAGTTTGCAAAAGGGGAATTAGAAAAAGAACACTGTCAAGTCATACCCTTATAATGCTGAGAAAAGACTTCCAGTGATGGCTACGTTGGCAAATCAGGAGCTTCCTGCTCACACCAGAAGCGCTGATGGTATACATTGCCTTTTTTCATACACTTGACCATTGCCAGCTTCCAAGGGAAACAGCCAGTGACAGTCCCCTCATTGATATGCAGTGTGACCATCCACATCCAAACCCTAGGCAATCCTGTGAACTATCGCCAGGGGAAGAAGACAGCTACTTGCTTTTATATCATATTTTTAAGAACTTTTAGTCATCTGCAGTTCTTTCTTTACCACTGTGTGTGTATGTGTGTGTGTGTGTGTATGGATGTGTGTGTGCACGTGCCTGCACCCACCCACCTTCCTCTCCCTTTCAGCCTCCGCTCAAGTATTAACCTTTGATGTAACATTCGCGCCCCTCATCAGGATGGAAAGAATGAGCTTCAGAGAAGCAATTGAGTTGAGAGAATAAAAAAGATGACATCACTTCAAACGTGGAATTGCCAGAAAATGATCTTTTCAAGTGCTCCCCTGTGTTATCAACCAGGGACCCTCAACTCTCCCTGACCGCTGCACGCTGTCCCTGCTTCATACCTTTTGATCACCATTTGTCTCATGTCACTGTTCATCACACCCCCTCCCCGTGTGTGTGTGTGTGTGTGTGTGTGTGTGTGTGTGTTACCTGTGTACTTTTTAAAGCTCCTCTTGGTGCTGAGTTTGAAAACTCCAAGGTGAAAGGCAGAAATTCATCATCATCAGTTATAAGTTTGATAATTCCAAATAGTCAATAGAAACATTTCCATGGCATTTGTCCAGCAAGAGGATCCAGAATGAGAACTGCTGGACACCTGGCTCATGTTCTTTCTGGTACACACACATGAGTTACAGGCAGCAAGAAGGTCCTGGGGAAGGATTCCACCACTGCTGTTTTTCCTCTCTTGTTCTAAAGTACAGAAAAAAAAAAGTGCCCTCTAACTTTTTCACAATTCATTCATGACAGGTGCCAATGATTTGGAGAAGGGCTCACATATCACTGGATTCTAGCCTCCACTCTCCACCTGCATCTCATGATCAAACAGGAAAATAACTCACATGAGAGTCAGAGTGAGCCGAGTTCAAATTCACTATCTTGGTCTTTTGCTGTATAACTAACCATTCCAAATTCCTTAGCTATAACCTACCATTGTGTTGTTTTCACAACACTACAGTTTGGGCTGGGCTCACCTGGACTTTCTTCTTGCTGATCTCACTGATGCAGTTTCCCTATGGCTACATTCAGTTCACTTACTGGCCAGGGTCTGGGCTCCCCTGGGATGCTGGGCTTTCTAGATTTCTTACTATCTCTTTTCTTTCTCACCTTACTGTAGCCTCAGGGTCTCTCCCTTCCCTAAGTCCTTCTGCGTGGTCTCTCCATCGAGGTAACTAGATTTCCTTACAGTTGACCCGTGGCTTTCAATATGACAAAAGTGGAAACTGCTAGGCTTGCTTAACACTATGGTCTGGAAATAGAACAAATTCATTTCTGCTACAGTCTGTTGGTTACAGGAAATCTTGGAGAAGCTCAATTTAAGGGGCAGTAACTACACACTAGAGTGACTATACTGAGTGCCACCAATGCTACATCACCGCTTAACCAGTCGCAGTTACTGAATCTACAATACTTTGATGTGACCTCAGTTTCCTCATCCATTAAAGGGGGAAAATAATTCCTATTTTATGGAGATCTAGCAATTCATCATGAAAATAAATGTAAAGTGATTAGCACAGTGACTGGCACAAAGCAAATACACTGTGGAGTCTCCTGCATGTATCTCAAAGCACTTGGAATTTCAAGTAGCCAGAAATTTGTGAGCCCCTTCTATCACTATATGCCCCTTCTGTGAGCGCAGAGTCAACAATTCATGTTAACTGTCTTAGCTTTCTCTGTGCCTAGTACAGAGCCTGTCATTCAACAGGCAACCGGAAACAAGTGCTTGTTGATTATGTGATGAAATGAACTGGTATACAGTGTCTCCAACTGATCACTTCTACAACACATGGACAGATTGAGCTATTTCCAAAGAATATCTTATACACAAATTAAAAGTTATCAAATTCAATGTCATGAGCAATCATAGCAGTCTGGAGTTCATCTTCACCTCTTTTAAATATAGTATATATAGCAAATTCCCCAAAAATATTTTGCCAGATTTCTACAGCCTCCGTTTAAAAACTCAGGCACACTATAAGAAATATGTAATCCATATGTCTATGATTCATTTTTACCCAGTTCATCAAAATACTCTTTTTGTATTAAATGTCAAAATGCCTTTTATGTCTTTATTTATGAGCCCTTTAAAGTTGTTATTTTTAAATGATGCTTGAACACATTTTGCCAAATTTAAAGGCATTTGTAATTCTGTTCCAAACATCAGCTTCTGGGATAGTTAATTTTGTTTACTCCTGGGAGAATTCTTCTCTTCAGAGGCAGACTTTTAAGGTTATGTTGAATACCCCAAATTCCCTTATTCTTCATTTTAAATGTACTAATGAAAATCCACAGAGGGTTTGGAAAAACAGTATGCAACCTGCTGTCTCTATCATTTCATTCTGCTTCAGCTCGATAAATTGGTGGCAGGTGGGAATGGGGATGGGGGTGGGGAGGGAATAAGCCTATTATCTGTTATCTATCTGTAAGGGTTAAAAAAAAAAGTACAAATTTTATTCTCTAGAAACTCTATGCTTCTCATACTGTATGCTCAATTTACTCCTGACATTCAAATTTCATCAAAGGCTCTTCCTATTCTCTATTATTATTATTTTTATATATTTTTTAAATTGTTGATGGACCTTTACTCTATTAATTTATTTGTATGTGGTGCTGAGAATCGAACCCAGTGCCTCACACATGCTAGGCAACTGCTCTACCACTGAGCTACAACAACCCCAGGCTCTCTATTATTATTTAACTTTCCCACTATGAGATTTTATTTTTTTTTAAATGGCATTAACAATCAAATGGGACTTTCCCATAACTCAAATTTCCGTGACCAACTGATAGTTTGGACTAAAATAAATATTTTAAGAAAAGAGCATGTTGGCTAAAAAGAAAAATAATATATAAAAGTCAGTGTTCTGTAATTTTAAAAGCCCTACACTTGAAGTGAGATAATCTGAAAATCAAAGTTAAGATCTGTGACCTCAGAAACATTAAACAAACTCTGGATTTTATTAATAAATAAAATGAGGATAATAATGCCTACTCTACTCATATCACAGATTTATTAAGAGTATCAAATGAATAACATAACATTTTATGAACTACAAATAACATTAGTGGTAATACTTAAATAGGTGACATGAACTGTTATATATTTTAATCTCAGTTTAAAATATAAATTGGTGTCAATTTGCTTCATTACCCATTTCAGGGTAAAAGTATTTTATGTGTAGCCACTAACAAAACTATGGGCTTCACTATTCCCTGGCTTTGAGGCCCACAAAGGTGAGCCCCACATATTCTAGTCCCATACTCTTCCTCCTAGAGATGATTTCTAATTCCTAGAGCTAATTCCTAATCACCTGCTAAGCAAAGGATACTAGTTTGTCCTTTGTAGAGAAAATGCCATTCCTGAGGCACTGACACCTTTACATTCAATTTGTCAAGATGTTAATCATTCTGGGAATAGCACTTTAGGGGTCTGGGCTGAGAAACATCTCATTTCAAAGGCTTTGGGGAGGAGTTAGACTCCTCACACAGTTGTATCACTGGGCTGCAAGCAGCTCTGAAATTTGAACACCAACCAGTATAAATCCGTTGCTAGGTTAGCAATGTTTTCTAGTAAACAGTTTGCTTCTTTAATAACTTACTAAAACAGTACACATTCTTTTTATTCTTCTCTTACAGAATGCAAGGAAAGAAAACAAACAGACTATCACCCTACCTGGGCCCCTTTTCTAGAAATGAGACAAGAGCAACCCGCATTCCTCGCCCGCATTAGTCTTGCATGGAGGAGGAATATCATGTTTCTCTACCACCACAGAGCTGACCTGGGTGTTAATTTGAATTTTAAACAGAACCAAGCTTTTGCTCGGGTCCGTCCCACCTGTCAGTGTATGGTAGTATAACAAGATAATTACTTCCTCTTATTTCAAAATGCCAGACACCCAAGTAAGACTTCCATGGAAAATGAACAGAGCACCTGTATTAAATTTTATTCTAATAAGTCTGAGTATCACTGGCATCTTGTTACGTTATTCGGGGAAATGGTGGCAGATGCTGCATAAACCTCATGAAAAGGTAGGATTGCAGTATATGAGAACTTTAGAGACACAGTGAGAAGAAACTTTTGCAGAAGCAAGCAGAAGCTGTATATCATTCATCCCTGAAGTTGTGCTCCCTGAGTGGAAAATACAAGGTTGAAATGCAAGGTTATTTAGAGAAGGAAAACAGCAATGCTGTGCATATGCTAGAGAGCTGGTATTCATTTCGTTCACTGAAATTCTAAAGATTTTAGATGTTAAGTCATCTTTTAAAGGCCCGTCTGGAACTTGGGATTGATGCAAGCAAGGCAGGTCTCCTCAAAGAACGGAGTATAATAATTTAGATTTTTTTCAAAAAGTTGGCAAAGATAAATAACATCACAAAGACCCAGGAAACAGAACTCCAGTTGTGTGTGCATTTGTCCACATGAACAGTTGTGTCCCTGACTTTGCCTGCCTGGATGTGGCCTTTCACATTCAGTGTAATAATTTGAGAATTCTCAATGATGCTTATCTTACCTTTCAAACTCACCAGAAAAGAAACAAGACAGAAGACACCATCACTGATGTACAATGAGACCCCCAAGCACCTGGTGGTAGTTCATAGGATTTGGAAAATAAATTCCCAAAGATAAACGAAATCTAAGAATTATTCTCAAAAGACTATATTTCCATGTAAAACTATGTCCAGGTACAGTGAAATCTGTACACTGCCTTCTTTCCTAGCTATGGCATTTCAGTACTGTCCAGAGGATAATTGGCTATCTGCCCATGGATCTGTCCTGGATCGTGGAGGAAGTGGGTAAAGAAAGAAGCTGCATGAAAAGGTCACTACTATGGGCATCTCACTCCCTGCATTTGTTGAATACATATTAGTGTCTAACTTTACCAACGCTCTGGGGGCACTATGATGGCTCCAAGACATAAGATTCAGAGTCTGGCCGCAGAGCTAGATTCAAATTCCACGCTGCCTGCTTAATCTCCAGCAGTTTTACGCAATTTTCACTGTGCTCTGCTGTCTAATTTGGAAACTGAACTTAATGGTGCAAATGGTTTCCTGAATGGTCTAGTTACAACCTGACTTAAAATCCAGACATTCAAAGGCTATCAATAAAAAGTAGCTATGAATTTTCCCATTTGATAAGGACATCTCACGGATACCAGACGTGTCCTCCTTTAGTGAGCACAGAGTGGCAGAATGTTGAGGAGCTAGATGGTCTCTCTGCCTCCTGGTCACATGTGATTTTTTTTGTGTGTGTGTGAGTACTTACCAGAACTCTGAAGTTCCTCCATGATACATTCATGATATGAGTTTAATGATACCGACTCTTAGGATTTGGGATGTGACAAATATCATGTACTTCTCTGCCTAAAACTCCCCAAGAGCTTTCTATCTTCTCAAAAGTAAAGGATAAAGTCCTAGCAATGGGCTACAAACTCACACACCTGACTGCTTATCTCTCACCTGCTGTTTTTCCTTCCCTACTGGGCTACAGGCTGCTCTTCTAACAAACACATGTGCCTGAGAACTATGGCACCCCTTTACTTTGCACTATTCCCAAGATGCCTAGGTAGCTGTTCACTCACTTCCTTCATGTCTGCATTCCCACCTGTGCATTGGGATATTTCTACTCCTCTCCCTTACAATTCTAGCCCCTCTACTCTACTTTTTCTCCATAACTCCAAATACCCTGGAATGTAATGATTATTTTTTTTTTTTAATTTATTGTGTTTATTGACTTAGCTGCTTTCAATGGAATAGAAACTTCAAGAGGACAGGAATTTATATTGATTTTATTCCCTGTTGTATCTTTAAAGCAGAGCCTGGTATTTGAGATGGCTTAATAAATATTTACAGGATGAAGAGATTTGTTGTAAGGTATCAAATGGCATGCTATCTATAAACACGTAGTACAGTGCCTAAGGCACACGGGGGAGGGGGGGGGAACCTTAATAAATGACAGCTATTAGTTCTCAAGGTGTACAACCACAGTAAGGTTATAATCTTTGGAACTGCTGCTTTGGCCCAGTCACAGCACAACTGGCAACTGGGTCACACATGGTTCTGGTTGTCTCTGTAACCTACTCCTTGGCCTTGAGCACACCAGTTTCTGCATCTATATGCAAATAGAAAAATACCTGCTTGCAGGAAGGACAGGAGCTATGGAAAGCTCTTTGACTTGCTTTGCCATCAACAATTAAAGTATCCACGGTAATTATTTAATATACTTAATAAAATTAAAAATAATAGGAGAAACCATAGCTTCTCACAGTTGATCATTTTCTGACTACTAAAGGCATCTCTTAGCTTATTCTTACACTTACATGCCCTATCTAAAAGAGTTTCAGCCAGAACCTTTCTTTCTTCATGTTGCAATTAAACAGTAACAGGGAAAATCTAGATTGAAACTTCCAGGGGAATAGGAGGACCAGGTTTGTTGTCTGAGGCAACCACTCGTTTCATCTGAGTAGAAATATACAGGAAAGGATAAGTGGCTGGTCTCCCATTCATTAGCTGGGTAGAATTACTGCAGCTAGAAGGTTAATAATTACACAAGTAATTAACACTTCCTTCATTTTCATACTCTAATCCTATAGTTGCAGGATTTCAACTTTGGTCCCAGAGTCCAAGGGAAGATGACAGTGGAATAGCAATGAATTGATCTGATTGGCTTTGAAGAGGGAGCAGGAAACGAGGAGAGGGCTCTGGGTTTCTTACCACTTCCTAATGAGGTATGACTACAACACGCCAACATGACCAGTGAGCACTTTACTGTATTTTTAGCTATTGCATGCTTTTTGTGCCAATAAGCACCACACTGGTACACACCATACAGGTATTTGACACCCTGATCTACCCTAAGACTTCACCCCCACCCCTTCACGCCTGCTCACTGTCTATCTGGTGTCACTGTTTATTAAAGATAACTAATGCCCTAAGTCTTTATTTACTTCTGTTTATTGCTATTTTAGCAAGAGTCACCAGAGAGCAGCTATATTTCTGGTCCACTCGGGTTCTTTAATCACTGCTAGTAGGTAAAATCATCTGTGACAACTAATCCAAAAAGCAGATTATATTTATTTTGGCTACAGTGGCTTGCAATTCGTTAAAATCAACAAAGCCTTTTCATTAGCCCCCTGCTGATGTCCTAAAAACAGACATTTCAAGGGTCTCAAAGCACTGAGCTACACATATGCAGCCAAGCTAATTCTGACAGATTCTCAGTGCCATTCTTAACACAAAATCTTATTAAACTAACAAACAAGAAACAGAACCCCTCTGCTTTCATACAAAGGCTTAATTAACATGCCTAAACTCCAAAATCAAAATCATAGCCGCAAAGCTTCCTGAATGTGGAAAGAAAACAAACACAGAGACGTGTCATTAGTTAAGTAAGATTTACCAAAAATTTGGACTTTTTTGTTGTTGTTGTTTTTCTTTTTTTTTAAAATAATGTGGAAAAGGATTAAAAATCAGAATCACAGTGCTTTTACTAAACAGTTCTGCATGGGCATTCTGGCCTTCAAAAGCTGGGATTTTGATTAACTGGACTGTTGGTGTAGACAGCAAACCTATCGAGCAGAGAATCAAGATCTTATTCCAGGGGTCACCGGAGATAAGAGGCAGTTGCACCAGGTTTTAAGGACAACGGTGTTCCCTGTGCTGCCCCTCTTTCTCCAACCCTCCCTTTGGCACCCAAGCTGCTCCATCTCGGCCACAGTTCTTTTTCCTTGCTACCATCTGGCTGTCCATCTCAAAGAAGAGGGGCCTTTTTAACACTGAATTGGATTTTTAGGGCTCAGTGTCAGAAACGGGGCGTTCCAAGAAAGATGCTCAAGCAGCGTCTCAGCCATCACGGTGCCACCAGGCAGTGGCCATAATTAATGAATGTATCAAAAGGTCTACTCAAGGAGCAAAGAAGGTAGACAATGATTTATGTTTACCTAAGGGGATGATTATTTAGCTTTGCAAGAGCTTTCAAAATGAGAGAGCCCAGAAATATTCAGATATGGTGTGGTCCCTCCCCCAACCTAAAGGGAAAGTCAAAGAAATGAGCAAGCAGAAACCAGAAAGAAAGGGCAGGGGAATCAGACAGGAAAGGGTTCTTTCTGGCCCACTTTCCCCTCCGTAGCTCTGATTGGAAAGCTGCTGTGATTCGTGTTATTTCCATGACTGCCACAGTCATGGAATTACTTGTTTGCCCCCCTCCCCAGCATAATCCTGAACCTTGTCAAGGATGATTACCAGATGATATACTTCATGCAAGTCTCTATCCTAACATGCAGATTTCTACTGTTTGAAAGGTAAAGCCAAAAACAGCAGCCCTCCAGAGCAATGGCTTGCTTGCTTTTTAAATGCAGGAGTGCCCAGCACATCAGTCTGTCTCCAAGAGAAAAAGGTCCAGTTTGTCGCCACAAGGGCCTCTGTCCAGCAACCCTTCAGCCAGTACTTGAGCCTCTTCTGGTTCATTCCATAAGCAAAAGAGCTGTCTGTGAAAGCAGATAATAAAATCTAGCCTGGAAGAGAAATCCACATACAAAGCTTCTCTCAAATCAGAGTTTTGTCCACAGGGAAAAGTGAGCCACATCTGATATACAAGTTATCATTTTGGCTCTCTATAATTAAAACTATTGTTGCCATGGCAATCCAAAGAGTGTTGCAAATATCGGAAAGGCTCATGTCATGGCTTTTTGTTAGTGTTGATAGAGTCTGCAGCCCCAGCCTGGGTTTTATTTGTGACAGGGCAGATATGTGACTTGGGCAAACAGGGAAGTCACACTGGATGAGGTGAGAAAATCTAAAACTCCATTACATACCCAAGATACTGTTTTCAATTGTTCCTCAGTGCCCAGTCTGCCCTTTTCAACAAATAATAAAAGTGCCCTGTCTTCCTTATGTATATTTACAGCCAGAGGCTCTCCCCAGCATAACCCCCAAAGCTCCCTGGGTTTCTTCTCTATCATCTACCACTATCTAGAGGATTATATTCAGGAAAGATTTCCAGGTCATTGAAAGGGGTCATTTTTCTGAGCCACCTTATCAGGCAATAGGAACCACACGCAGTTCTCATGCAGGGAAACAAAGAATCCATTTGGTTTTGTGACTTCAACAGGATGGCTAAACAGCCTTTACGATTGTTGTCATATAAAACATGTGGAGACAAGCAAGAGAGTAGCGGTCACCCTGAGGAATAGTCCAACTTTATACCTTCTAAGGTTATTCTGGGTTTTACTGTTGTGGAGGTAGGGGTTGGTGCTACCCCAACACTTTTTTTTTGTAAATGTGTTCCCTCTTTTCTTGGTTCATTCAAAGTGGGCCTGCTGTTTAACACTCAAGATCCCCTCAGGACAAAATAATCTAAGCCAAATAAGAAAAGAAGGCCGCAGAAACTATTCCACACACAAGCCCCACCCAGCCCCAGACAACTCTGCAATACAGCTACAGCTTTGCAGGCAAAAAGCCAGAATGAATGGATCAGTGTTTCCTAGATTTGCTGGGCCCAAAGAGGCACCTCTGACGCTTGTTAAGAATACAGAGTGCCAGGTCCCTCCCCAGAGGCTCTGCTCTGCAGGTCTGGACACATTTGGGAAACACTGGAACAGATGATCATGGCCAGGTGCTCTGAGAGACACATCACATGTTCATAACTAAGAAGTTAAATCCTAGAGCCAAGGAACCCGAGGAGGCAGAGAGGCTGTTCTTGGGCCTATTCTATGCCACACCCAGTCTCTGTGATACAATCACCTTCCCTTCCAGAAAAGGTGACAACACCTATGGAAAAAAAAAAAAAAAATTACCCCACAGTATGTTCATGAAGTTCTTACACACCTTGATGCCAAATAGTAAATGTCTCACTAATGTTTATTTGGCAGAGGAAGGGAGGCGAATAGGCTTATTTCTTAAATTTTACTTTTCAATTAAAATTTAAAAACTAACATTAGCTATTTAAATATCAGAAATAATGTAGTTACTTTCTTGGTTTCCTTTTTTTTTTTTTTTTGTCTGAGAGGATATTATGCTCACATTAGTTTAGACATTTTTTTTTTTTAAATATGTTTCATTTAATGCTAGAGACAGTGGCTCAAGATGTTGAAAGAAGCATATCATATTTCCCCTGGGAGATCTGAAGGTAGCGGTGTAGGTGACAAAAGGGCCTGGAGGATGGAGGTAGAGAAGGGAGCTTTCATCTGGTCAAATGAGCAGCCAAAGCGCAGGGCGGAAATGTGCAATGCTGATCACAGCATGCTGTCACACAGCCAGCTCCCTGCAAGAAGAACAGCTCAATGCAGTCCCAATTACTATATTTCATGGACACTGTCTCAGTGGAATACAACTTGTTGGGGGGATTAGTGTCTAGAGACAAGCTCTCAAATAAGCTTTTACTAAAAGACCGGATGGTTAGAAATGGCAACTCTTTTTAATTCCGAAAGGATCCCAAGCCATAACCCGAGAGTTCTACTCTCTGATAACTGAGTAAAATCTAATACTGTTCCTGGAATTTTATAGACACTCCTCTCTTTCTAAGTACATGAATAGTGTATATACACTCTTCAAAGGCTCCATTTTTCTCTTTTGTAGCAAAATGGCAAGAGCCTATGGGAGAGCAGTGCCCGGGGCAATGTTCCTTTCTGCTTAGAAGCCACCTGCTAATCACCTGCAAGTAATAACAGACTACAAGGGAGGCAGCCCAGAGAAGGCCTCTCACCACCCCGAAGGGCAAGGGTTAAGTAGAAACAAAGTAAGGGAGGCTTTCTTGGCCTGAGGGAGCTCTGCAAAGTGACCAGTGAGAAGCTCCCCAGGGATGGATTCAAGGGGCTGAGGAGGAGCAGTGAAAGATCAGAGGCAACTTGAAATGGGCCAACGTGCTGCATGTCAGAAGTAGAAAGGAAAAAATAATATTTCCAAAAAGGTAACACAATCTCAGGGCCATCAGTAGCTTGGAAATAGTTCTGCCTCTAGGCTGAGAAGTGGAGCTCAATGGGTACAGCACATAATGGCCCTGCCAGCTGGCTTTTTTCAGGAACATGGCACCTTCTCACTCCAAGGTAAGGCTGGGGCTACAACTAATATGGCCCTATGCAATGGGGAGACAGGATCATTAAGGAGAACACTGGCTTCCAACCGGATTCAATAAAGTCTGACTATTCCTACCTGCTTTGACCAGGAGAACTTAGAGTCGACAATTCAAAGGGCATTAAAGGCTTAGAAAACTGTAGCTTAGAAGTCATTAAGGGGAAAAAAGAGTTTAATCCAGTTCCAACCTTTAACTGAGAAAGAATTCAGGCACAGGAGGGATTTCCACGGGGTGAGGTTCAATAATTTCTTTCTAGCTACTGAAAAGCCAAGGAGAAGAAAAGAGTCCAAACTGGTCCAGTTGAAAAAAAAGAGAGTCTTGAATATAAGGAACTGGTGGTACCTAGTGTTGGCTCTGGAATGTCTTTCTTTACACTGTCATGAACTATAGGTGGATTTTCATAGGTTTTGTAGTGCTGAGGTTGCCTTCTGCCTGCATTCTGGCTGAGAATTGAGATGGAATGGCTTTCCATTGTGTCTTTTCCCTGTGCACTATGTAACACCTATTAGACTAAGATCAAACTCCCCTTTCTTCACTTTCTTCTCATCTCTTTCCCCCAGTGTCTTTTTTTGGATGATGTCTCATTTTTTTTCTGCCCCTTCTCATCCATCCCCCTTGTCTGTTTCAACATGGAAGGAAGGGAGAAAGTGGATTGTCTCTCAATCCCAATTTTCAATAGTTACTCCCATGTGAAATGCATGGCACCCGTCTTCATATCAAGCCTTCTGTGGCCTGAATGGAGCATTTCCTCCTCCTCCAAAGTCCTCATGTTCCTAGACAGTTCTGACAACTTTACAAAGCACAAAGATGATTTCTCAGTGTACCCTTTCCTCTCGGGCTGGAATCCACTAGCTACTGGTCATGCCCCAAGTTACCAGTGACATGAGGAATTTCATATTTTAGCATTTAAAACAACTGTCTCCTATAGAAATACCCCCAAATTCATTGATAAATGAATGTAGATACAAATTTTGTTAGTTACTGGACTATTCTGCCTTAAAAAGGTGAATTCTGATACATGCTACAAACGAGTAAACCTTAAGGACATTATGATCAGGAAAATAAACCAGACACAAAAGGAATATACTGATTCCACATTTATGAGGTAGTCAAACTCATAGAGCCAGAAAGTAGAAAGGAGGATGCCAGGAATGAAAAGGCAAGGAATGGGGAAATGGGAGTTACTATATAATAAGCAGATTTTCAGTTTGAGATGATAAAAATGTCTACAGATGGACAGTGGTGATGTCTATACAACAATGTGAATGTGCTTAATGCTGCTGAGCAGTGCACACTCAGAAATGATTCAAGTGATGATGTTTCTTACCACATTCAAAAAAGAAAAATACTAGGGGAAAAAAATGGTGTCCCAAATCTGCATGTGAATGTTCCAATCACATGTTGATCAAGCCTAGCTATTTCAGAGGAAACCTGTCAGTCTCTGTCAACAATTGGTGGGGAAAGTTTGTCATTTAAATTTATGTTTCTACCCTTCCTCTCTTCTCCCTCCCTCCCTCCTTTCTTTCCAGATATATTTATTAGGCAACTACCCTGTGTCAGGCACTGTCCTAGAAGATGGGTTGCAACAGAATTCATAAGAGAAAAGGGACTGTCAAGAAGTAACAAGGTGGCTCAGGAAACTTGAGAAGCAGGAAATGCTAACTGGAAGTGAGCAAAGAAGACCTGACCTAGTGATTGTGTATGAGGAGAAGGGTAGAGCAGGCAGGGCCTAGAAAGAAGGCTTTAAATTGAGATCTGGAACTTGAATAGGCAAAGACCCAACAGTTTATATGTGCATTCCATACAGAAAGAATAGTACATTAGAAAGAGAGAGAAGTTGGGGGGCTGGGATTGTGGCTCAGTGGTAGAGCGCTCGCCTAGCAAGTGCGAGGCCCTGGGCTCGATCCTCAGCACCATATAAAAATAAATAAATAAATAAATAAATTAAATTAAATAAAGATATTGTGTCAGAGAGAGAGAGAGAGAGAGAGAGAGAGAGAGAGAACGGAAGGCTTAGGGTATCATGGGTAGTAGTTTGGCTTGGCATGTGGTCAACCCAAAAGACAGGTAGACAATGGGGATCTAGGAGATGCCAGGAAGACTTTTACATTTTTTCCCTAAAAATCCAGTTCGAATACTAAATTTGGTCACCCATATCCCTTCCTCCCTACAATGTGATTCAGTTATAAAGATGTTGGCCTGCCCTGCTTTATGTTACACAGTAGTGACCATGCTTTATCAGAACTGTTTTTAATGATGTTACACTAGAATGTTGTTGTTTTTTTCAGATGATGATTGAGAAGTTAATAAAAAAAATCATCTCAAGTATTATAACAGTAAAAGAACTTTGCTGTTTTCTCAGGTTTTGTTTTGTTTTTGTATTTTAGTTCCGCCTCCCCCTTTTTTAATGGAATGTGCTGGATATCTCTATAAGTTTGTCAGATGGATGCAGAACCTGAAAAGACCTTTGCTGCTACTGATGCATAACATACTGCTGTTATTGGTCTTTTTATATAAATACACACACACATAAATATATATGTAATTTTTATTTTTGGAAACTGTAGCTGTGCTGTCAACTTTGGAAAAAAGTATCCCAGTTTACCATGCTAAGTTGGCATTGTGCAGAAACTAACAGCCATATTGGTCTAAAAATGTTAAACTTATTTTTTTTTTCATTTGTACAGAGGTAATACACTCCATTAAACATGTAAAATCTTAATCTACTTGGGTTAGATTACAGAAACTAAAAAAGTATTCTCTAAATAATTTTTTTAAAAAAGAAGACACTGCTATGCCATGCCTTCCCAAGCACAACTGCCCTGTGACTAAGCCCATCATCTTCCCTGTGTCCTCACAGAAACTGTAGCCCATTCCCACTCTCCCAGGACACCCCCAATTCCCACAAAAAACCATCTATGCCATCCACTCTTATCTCATCCACATTATGAGGTTACACACGGCTTCACTGGACATTTTCATCTTGGAGGCCAGGGTCGACAACCCTCACCTCTGTTCCCACATCAGAGACATCCTGCCAAGTTAATTATGTAATGTTCCTTTCTGACTCACATCCCCTCTCAAGAACCTTTCTCTGACTCATTTCTCCCTTTTTACGCTCATTCTCCTGCATCTTTAACCTATCTTCTAGTCTCTTTCCCTCGACTTCACCTATTCTTAGGTATCTTCTATACTCATATCCCTCTTGGGTTCCCAACTGCAAAGGAAGATGCAAATATAGCTCATTACCAACTCATTCTAACTTCAACTTCACACTCCACAAGAATAACCAGCGATCCACTTATTCATCCCCTGAGCACACCTGGACTTACTTCCTTCAGAGGTTTATTTAGAATTACTCTCTCAAGCTCCAACCTCTGATATTCAGAGAATGACTTTATATTCTGGCTCTTTATTCTATGAGCATCCTTTCTGTCCTCCCTTTTTCTGTCCCTGAGTCTACTTCTTGAGATGGGTTTGGTCTTCCAGTTTTTGTTAGGAACAACAGTTTGTTAAAGATGGGAACTCTCAAGAATTGTAAGACATGATTCTTGAGCTTCCACAAATTTCAAACTAATTAAAAACAGATAAGGCTATATCACTGTATTATTTTGTTGTTTGGGGATGAATCTTACTTGGCACCAACATACATTTCAACATCCAAGTTTCTTCTAGCTAAAAAGGTCAGGAAAGGCTGTGGAAAGAAGCAGACTTTTGAGCCATGCCTTGAAGGATAAGTGGGTTCCAGCAAGTGGGACAAAGAGTCACAGAAGAGGTTCTAAACAGAGGAACTGCCAACTGGAAAAAGAGTAGTTGGGATGCACCCATTCATTCTCACAATGTTTTTTGAAGCAAAGAGCAGAAACAAGAAATTTTAGGTTGGGCAATGCTGTGTAGAGTTTAAACACCAAACAGGATAGATAATGGGAACCTCCATGATTTTTCTTGAGAAAGGTAACATATTAAGGGTCATTATTCTGGTGGGGATCACAGTGAGGTTTGAAAGCTGAGAGCCTGAGACCTCAGAGAGGAGATACCTGCATCATCTTTCATATAGACTGTTCTTTCTGTCTGGAATGTACATTGCAAACCACTTGGTTTTTGCCTAACTCCTATTCAAGTTCCAGATCTCAACTTAATAGCCATGTCTCCAGACACTGCTTCCTTTCCTCTCCCCCACATACACATTTTCTTTTTTTTTTTTTTTTTGAAGAGGGAGGGGGAGAGAGAGAGAGAGAGAATTTTTTTAATGTTTATTGTTTAGTTTTCGGCAGACACAACATCTTTGTTTGTATGTGGTGCTGAGGATCGAACCCGGGCCGCACGCATGCCAGGCGAGCGCGCTACCGCTTGAGCCACATCCCCAGCCCCCACATACACATTTTCTAGGTCCATTCTGGTCCCAAAGTAACTAGAGGAAATTATGTGAATAATAATAATAATAATAATAATAATTATTATTATTATTATTATTATTTTTATTACAATTTTAATGTTACCATTTATGGGGGACAAAATAATAATTTGATATATGTAGCCAAGATATAATGATCAAGTCATGGTAGTTAGCATTTCTGTTCTGCTCATACACTCAAAAAATTTTTATTAGAATATAATAATTGTACATATTTATGGGTACAGTATGATATGTCAATTCATGTATGTTAATCAAATCAGGATAACTAGCATTCCTGTGCCCTTATTTTTCATTCATGTTTGTTTGAATTGTCAGAGCCACTTTCTTCTAGGACACATGGATATGGATATTGAAGATAATGTGTACATTCTTCCTAATCCTCAAATAAGGATCCTTGTTCCCTTTGTTCCATCCTAATAATTTTAGAAGGAGTTTGTTTCTTATCCATGTTGGCTTATTATTTAACTTTGTAAATCCCAATATTAGAGTTTCATTTTCCTTCAGTTTAAATTCCTTCATTTGGCTGCAGAAGTAATACCCTTTCCTTGTGAAAAACTTGGAAAAAAATAATTCAAGAAACTATTTTTTCCCTTCTTGACCCACCTTAGTTACTGGTGGTGCTTGGGATTGAACCCATGGCCTTAGTCCTGCTGGGCAAGCAGCTCTACTACTGAGACACATCCCCAAACTCACCCTTTACCCACCTAGAGAACCCTTTCCCTTCCTGCTCTGGAAAACTTATTGACTCCGGTTTTCAGTCTCCTTGACTTGTCATTTCTGCAAATGGAAGTCCTCCCTACCCCTGATGCCTCAGCCTGAAAGGTTCAGCTCAGAGGTCAGCCCTCAGAAGGCCCAGCTGCCCCCTCCATCTCCCGATGCCCAACCCCAGCTAGCCCCAGCACCCTCTCCAGGGTGAATCCCTCAGGCAGACACTGATCCTACAAAGCAAAAACTCCTACACTTCATAGCCATTTCCCCCACCAGTCTATGAGCACTGGAACCAAGGATCATATTGAAAACATGAAAGATTTAGAAAAGTAAATATTATTTTTCTTTCTTTCCAGGAGAAGCCAATCTAATCAACACAGGAAAATGAGATGCCAAAAAATAAACACATTTGACTACTTCTCCATGACTAAAAGTAAAACAAAGCAAAATTAAAAGGCAAAACTTAAATAGACGACATTTCTGCAACACATTTTTAAGAAAGGGTTAACATCTAAAAATGTAAGAAGTTTTGCTGGGTTCAGTGGCACATGCCTGTACGGCCTGCAACTCAGGAGGCTGAAGCAGGAGGCTCACAAGTTCTAGGCCAGCTGCAGCAATTCAGTGAGACCCTCAGCAACTTAGTGAGACCCTATCTCAAAATAAAAAATAAAAATGGCTGGGAATGCAGTTCATTGGTAAAGTGCCCCAAGTTCAATCCTCAGTACCCACCCCCCGCAAAAAAAGTAGTTTCAACAACTAAGGAAAATAAAAATGAAAACTATTTCAATAGAAAAAACTTGGCAAGACAATATAAATGTGCAATTTTGTTCAAAAACTCTCAAATGACCAATAAAAAGTATAAAAGATGCTCAGCTTCATTAATAATTTTAAAATGTGAATTGAAATAGCTGTAAAATACTATTTCTCAATAGTTGACAAAAACAATTAAAGTCTAAGGAATCATGGCTAATGAGGAATTGGTGGTGGAATTAAAAATTTGTACAATTTTTTTAGATCCACTGACAGTTCCTTATAAAAAATGTGCGAGGGCGCTGGGATTGTGGCTCAGCGATAGAGCACCCGCCTAGCACGGGCGGGACCCGGATTCAATCCTCAGCACCACATAAAAATAAAGGCATTATGTTGTGTCCATCTATGCCAAAAAATAAATATTTTTTAAAAAATGTGCGAGCACTTCGGCTCAGCCAATCCTACTTTAGATATCTATCTTACAGAAACAAGGCCACAAGAATAAAAATATTTACCTAGCATTACTGGAAACTGAAAAAACTAAGTAAATAAAGAGACTATGTATATATCAATAAGGGAATGGTCAAATGTCATACACCCATTTAAGTGGGATATTAAATAGGTCCTCATCTGAACTAAATACACTGCAGACCTACAAGTGGTACGGCTACATTTTTTCAGTTGAAAACAAAACAAACTAGTTATATAGAGACAGTCTGGAATTTATGAAAAAAAAAACATAGCAAAAAATTGTGAACAGTGACTCTTTCCAGGTGTAGATAAGGTGGCAAAGAATAATTATGTTCCATATACCAATTCCCTCTGCTCTATTTCCCCCCCTCAAGTTATTATTATTATTATTTTTTAATCTTGCCATATGTACTTTTATCCTCACAGTAGCTGCTCAGGATATGTTGGTTAAAGAGAAGTCCTTTGAAGACCAACATTAACTCAGCATCTGCAGTTTCATCCACCTTTCAACCGAGCATGACACAGATTTGCTTTAGCTGGGTTGTCTGTGTCCCGGCCTAATGATTAATAGCACCCCCTTTCTCTACAAAGTTCCCTTCGAAAATCAATGATATTGTCATCCTTATAAAACCTCTCTGAAATCCTCGGCATTGTTCACCTGCAACTCCTCCCCAAACTCTCCTTCCTTATCTTCATGCTATTGTTCTTTACACCTCTCTTAATTCTTCTCTTCCCTTTCCACTTGTTCTTTCTTTCATTCACCACATTACCTTCAGTTTCTTCCTAAAGTGAGTGTTCCTTAAGGCCCTTCCTCTAGGCATAATCCCTGAGAAATTTAGCCTTGTCTCCCAAAGACTACTGTTTCTCCGGCTCAGTGCACTTCTAGAGAAGGCCATAGGAGTGCCATAGGAGCTTCACCACTTTGATTTCCCATCACCTCAAATCTGTTATAACTGAGCCCCCACCAATCCCAGCACAGATGGTACCGCTATTAGTCCAGTTTCTCATAGAATATCTGGGGGATTAGATTATTGCTCATTGTCAATTTCTTTATTGAATGGTAGAATAACAGAGTGAACTCCAAGGTGGGTCTTCCCTCATTTAGATCATCGCTTTTTACTTAGCCAAAGCTCTGAACTTCTTTGAACCTCAATTTGACTGTCTTTGACATGGGATAACGGCAACTACTTTATAGGTCATTTTCCAGGATTTTTTGAGTACTTAAAAAGTATGGAGCACATGAAAAATTTTATAGAAGTGCTAGCTATTATTCTACTTTATAAATTTTCTATGACTATATAATCATGTATCACATAACACTATTTCATTCAACAATAGGCAGCATATACAATAGTGCCCACAAGCTTATAAGGGTACTAAAAATTTCTAGTGATGCAGCCACCCCATAGTCTTAGTGAATTTGCTAACTTATGTATGGTGTTATTTCTGTAAACACCTACTGCACTGCCAGATGTATAAAAGTATAACAGTACAATTTTGCACAGTATGTAATACTTGATAATAATCTAGGACTATAGTATTGACTATACTATATTGTTATTTTGGAGTGTACTCATTTAAAAAAAAAGTTTACTATAAAACAGGATGACATGTTTCCCATCAGCCACTTCCTTCATCTCATATTTACCATGTTTCTCAAATGCATCAATGGGCCATGTCAAGTGATTGACCTATAGTATACCAGTTTCTGTAAGTATCTGTTATGATGTACTCCCAATAAAGAGACCACAGCAGGATGCTTTTTTCAGGATATATTCCCGCCATTAAGCAACAAATGATGATATATATTATAATGATAAAAGTACTTAGACAAAGTCAAGGTTCCTGATTATTTCCAAATCAACTATAATCTCTTTGCATAACTTAATCCCCGGTCTATACTGAGAACCATTTCCTTAAGGTAATGCTATCTTCTGATATATTTCTATTTATATTTTCCAGTTCCCTTTAGCTCTACCTCCACTCCCAACCCCATGCTTGTCTGTTTAACAATTGGCCCTCAAATAAATAAAGTCCCAATTTTTGACACTTGCTGATTTCCATGGTTTAAATACTCCCCTGATGGCTGATTTCCACTCCCAACTCAACAATGGTACCTGGAATTGGTAAAGAGATGCCCAATAGCATGTCCCTTGATACACTGTTTCCACCATCCACATGCAAGAGTCAGGCCTCCAAAGCACAGGTAACAACAAAATGTGGTTAATGTTATTAGAAAATGAAAAGTTTTGAGTATTTATTACTTTCAGTTTAACATAATTGTTTTTGTAAACATATCATTTAATATTTAATAATATTAAATAAACACTGGCTCACATAATTCCTAGAAATGAAATAACTGCATTTCTTGGTAGAAACAGGCTCTTGTGCACTAGTGAGCTCTCCCCAAGGGTACTTCACTTAGGCTTCTCAGTAGAACTTTCTCTTAGAGTCCTGCTGTGCCCACCTCCTGGATTGTTCTCTCTTTCCCTCCATTGATCCCTGGCTTGCTTACCTCACAGTGCCTTCTTGCAGGATATCAGCACCTCATCGTCCCTTCCTTTGCCCAATTTTGTTAGCATTTTTGGAGAATATTATACATTTAACATTTCAATGTGCACATTTTATTATCTCAGCCACTAACTTGTTTTGCATACTATCCTTTCTCCCAATACCAAATTAGAGTATATCTATTTTATACCATTAATTATTAACTGTGGAAAAGGGCAGGGACAAAGTGCATATTTTAGATGGATTTGACATTTCATCTCCTATGTCTATCTCACTTAGGTTGAGAACCACAACTGAAAAATCTTAGTTCAGTAAATGTCTGCCACATAGTAAGCACTCAATAATTACTTGAGCCAGAAGCAGTGGGCACACTTGTAATCCCAGCAACTCTGGAAGCTGAGGCAGGAGGATTGCAAGTTTAAAGCCAGCCTCAGCAACTCAGCGAGGCCTTAAGCAACTCAGCAAGACCTTGTCTCTAAATAAAATACAAAAACGGGCTGGGATGTTGCTCAGGAGTTAAGCATCCCTGGGTTCAATCCCTAGTGGTAATAATAACAATAACAACTTGAAACCAGAAGCCAGAAGATATTTAAATAGGAAAACTAAATCTCCATTAACTACTTCAGTAATTAGCTAAAAAGGTAGATCCCTTGTCAAGGTAGATACAGTAACATAGTAAAAGTCAAACTGTTTTTTCGTACTCTTTCACCCAACACAAAACACTTCTGGGTTCAGATGTCTTAGGTATTACATACATATCAATTCCTCAGTAATCACCAAGTGACTATAGTCTGACTTGAGGCTGACACCATCTACCTGGAAAGAGCTACAGATGGAGGGCTCAGTCCCAAAAGATTGACCTCCACTTCAAATACCAGTCAAAAGTTGTTGGCTACCCACAATTGCCGGCTGACTTGGCTACAAATGAGATTTTTTTTCCATGACACCCTTCTCTTATTTGATTAATCTGTTAGAGTAGCTAATGGAGCTCAAAGAATTACTTACTTTTACCAGTTTATTATGTCAATAAAGGGAACTACAAAGGGCACAGACACACAGATGAGGAGGAACTGGGGAGAGCTTTGTGGAAAGGGACACAGAGCTTCCCACTCTCTGTAGTGCCCACCTTCCCAGGACCTCTACCATTCAGCAACCTGGAAGCTCTCATCCCTGCAGTGAAGGGATTTTCATGGAAGCTTTTCAAAGTAGGCACAACAGGCTATTAACTCACTCTCCAGCTCCTCTCTGCTCCTGGAGGACAGGAGGTGGGGTTGAAAGTTCAGAGCTTCTGATCTTGGGCTTGGTGACCCACTTCCACCCAGGAGCCCAACAAGAGTGGCCTCATTAGAACAAAAGACACTCCTGTCAGTCGCACAGGAAATCCCTAGGGATTAAGAGTTCCAAGGGAGTGTCAGGAACTGGGGGGCAGAGAAACCAAATATGCATTTCTTACTATAAATCGCAATTTCACAGTCTTTAGTTTCACAGTAGTTTCTGACTTCTTGTAGTATAGGTCAATAGCTTCGTGAAGGCATATAATAGAGAAACATAGGTTAATATGTCAGGGTATCGTTCCTTCTAAAGGAAATGAAGTCAATGTTTTCTACCAGGACTCTAATACATAAGCACATTACCATTAAGAGGATAAAGGGGTTGATAACTTTATTAATGTAAAAGCGAACATTTGGAGGTTCCTGCTGTCACATTCTCAGAGATCCCTGAGACATGTAAACACACATACAAGCGTGTGTGCATAAATATGTAGGGTCAATCACACACTTACCTACCATAGGTGGCATTACTATAAACTGACTTCATTAGAACTAACAGTATTTAGAGATCAAATTTTTTACTCCCACTTACTTTGAAATAACATAATTACTTGTGTCTCATGGATCCTGAGGAAAAAAGGGGGTAAAAGGTAAAATAGCAAGAGAAAGTGAATAGCCTTCCTGTTCCTATGGAAATCTTGACTTATACTAAAACAGTCATGGATAAGCATATAACCTACATTTCAAGATCAAAATTGCCACATCACATTCTTTCTGAAATCAGAGGCGAAATTTTAGACTATCATTGTTCAAATTCATTTGCATTCCCTGGGCACATACCCAGTGGCAGAAATTCATCAAGAGGCATTCTCAAGACCTCTGAAATATCCACCTTGCAGATTAGACACACTTGCAAACTCCAGAACCGTATGAGTGGGTCTTTCTTTTTTTCACTGGTACTTATATTTGCCTAGAGAAAGAAGCATATTTTCAGAGAGTCTGTTAATAAAAAAAAAATTGCAAAATTTGGTCCTACTTAGCCAGCATTAAGCCTTCTGCTAATTCTCAATCATAAGTAAATAGCATTGACAGAGACATTAAAGATGGAAACAATAAAAAAAATAGTCAGGAAGTGCAGAAAAAAA
Organism: Marmota marmota marmota; assembly: GCF_001458135.2. Lineage (NCBI taxonomy): Eukaryota > Metazoa > Chordata > Mammalia > Rodentia > Sciuridae > Marmota > Marmota marmota. Next base: position 30,603,957 of record NW_026000016.1, on the reverse strand, counting down.
GACCACCTCGATATTCCATCTCAGTTTGCAAAATAGGTATGAAAATATCAACAATATAAAAATAGACTGGAACATTTTTTTTTTTTAGGCAAGGGGGAAACTACTCAAGATTTCATAGGATGGGTGTCTAAAAGGTTTAATTGATTACTTGATCAGTTTGCTGGTGAATGATTAACCGATTAGTCAGAAAGCTTTGAATTAGTTACTAGAGCTCTGCCTCCCCTGAATAAAATGCGGGAGTCTTCGTTCTCCCACCCTCTGTGACAGATGATATCTGTTTTCTCCTGTGAGTTTGAATTTAAGAGCCACTGAAGCTCAGCAACAGTATATTCTGGCTCAAATGAGCTGAAAATTGCATTCAATTTGAATTTCAAAAATGGAGGGCAGGAAGGGGGGAACAAACCCTCAGCACCCGTCAAGTCTCCACACTTTTCAACTACTTCCGGCTGCTTAGTCGCATTCTGCCAGGCTGGGGACCTGAAACCCAGGATGTGTTGCAGGGGAAAGAGCATCGCTGGATTCCTGCCCAGTCTGAGTTTAAAAATAAACTTTTAATAGTCAGGATCAAAGCAAACCTCACTCTTACGCACATGCATAATGCAGAATGCGAACCCACCAGAGAAATAGATTTCTTCTTTTCCAAACTCAAACTGGCCCGCCCCCTTCTTCCTTTCTTTATGTACTCTGGAGGTGAGAAAGGTGAAGGTGGCTTCCCCTGAAAATTCTAGAAAAAGTAAATTTTTTTCTAAATTAAAAAATTAATTCCTGTTCGGCTTACTCAAGACCCTCATTCCTTGCTACTTGATTGCCCCCCTTCAACTGCCCCACATTTTAGAGTAGATGTGTTCTTGGAAAGTGGAGCGAGTAACCATTGATTTTTCAAATCAAATCATATTTTAAATGCTCTGAGAGAGTTGGTTATTTAAAGGAATCTGGTGATAAATTATTTTATAAAGCCAAGACATTTTTAGTGTGCAAATAACTGCCCCTTCATGCCATGGCACGGCAAGTGTGAATCTGAAGCATATCCAAGTTTCCTTAAAGCAGGGCACACCTGTAGTTTTTAACAAGTAGATTTAAGTACCACCAATATTTAAAACCAAACTGATGCTACACAAAACAACAGATGATATCCCAGAATCGTGTAACTGAATGATATGGGGCCAGAACTCCACTTTAGGAGAGTTTGAGCTTAAGCAGAACGAATACCACATTCATTCCAATCCACGGCAAACATGGAAACATATTCTCCCACTGCCTAAGTTATTCTCAATTTATGAATTAAGCAACTTGGGTGCCATGAAAAAGGTAATTCTACTTCCAATGTACTATTTTCAACATGGAAGCAGGAATCTGCTGAATGCTGTTCAGAAATCTGACTTACTCCAGAGAGTACAGTAGCAAATGCCATGGAGAAATGCCACAGGGAACAAGTGCACACGGATCCCTATATACTGCTCCATTGGACACCACAATAGGTACCGGGGAAACCAATGAATCACTGATCCTGCCTTGGAAGAGGCAGTGGTTGTCCACCCTTGCTGATTGACACACCTATGTGAGAGTGTCATGGAGAGAAAGAGAAGGCAGAGAAACTCCAACAAAAGATCTGTTCCATACTGTCATCCTCCTGTGACAGTTGTTATTACAGGGTTCCTAGATCCAAGTGAAGGAGATGGGTAATTCATAGGACTGAGTAGTTGTTGGGAACTTCAGAAAATAGGCATTACATGATTTTCCCTAAAAAATGGAATGCAGCTGAGAGTGGTGTAGCACACCAGTCATCCCAGCAACTCTGGAGGTTGAGGCAGAAGGATCAGAAGTTCAAAGCCAGCCTGAGCAACCTAGTGAGGCCCTCAGCAACTTAGTGAGGTCCTGTCTCAAACTAAAAAATTAAAAGGGATGGGGATATGGCTCAGTGATTAAGCACTCCTGGGTTAAATCCCTAGTACCAAAAAAAAAAAAAAAAATGCAGTATGAACTCAGCCTTTGAATATTCTTGGGGGCAAAAAAAAAAAAAAAAACCAACAAGTACTCAATTGGTAACTAATGACATAAAGAACCTTCAGCAAATTCACATAAGCTAGAATCAGAAGATAGGGCTTCCTATCTAAAGCACAAGAGAACATGTAAATCAAAATAATATTTTATTTCTTGCACATAACCGAAAGACAAGAATTAGCCACTGCTTACTGGTCAACGTAGTGAATCACCAGAAACAAAGGCAAAATCACTGTGGGATCAGGCAACATACACTCAGTAAAGTCCAATTTGTCAGACTGTTTCATAATAGATAACATTTTAAAAGCATCAAAATGATTTTGCATTTTAAAAGACATAATGAGGAAAACATCATAGTCTCTTCATTTTTGTTACTTATAAAACACTTGTCAGCACAACACTGAGGGAGAGAGACACGGAGGCCACTTAACCCTTTAGTGTATATCACCGGGCATGGTATTGTGTAGATTTTTAAAGAACATTAATATCTCCTATCTGGTAGGGGACAGCTTACCTTGCAAACTGCAACACTGTTAGCGTAGGATTTTTTTCTTACATCTTCATAATTTAATATTGTTTCATTGATGAACCAGTAGATTGTCAGCTCTATTCATTTATGTGACGTGAGCAAGCATCCAACCCAAAAAAGGAAAAAAAAAAAAAAGTGAGGTCAATTTTCGTGGCCGCTGCATTTAATAAAATCTCCCAGGCAATAGAGTTAAGCACACATTAATAGCTATGACTTAGTATGCTCTGCCTTTAGCAAGTCTTTGATTTTCCTATATATATACTCGGGGCTATATTAACACTCACACGAAGGTACAATCCTCATTTTTATTTTAAGTTTTCTTCCTTCTTAGGCTTTATCAGATTTATTAATCATCCAGTCTCTCTTATTTATAGTGAATGCTCTGGTTAGGGTTTCAAAGCATTTTTCCATTAAATTCATTTATAATTTTCCGAAAAAAATAAATTCTTCTAAGACCAATGGATTTTTCATTTATTTCACATTTGTCTCAAAACATGAGGGCTTTGCTTCCTATTGCTCTGATTCTCAGAAAAGACAAAAGGCAACAGGAAGAAAAGCACAAGTTTTCTCATGGAAAAACTTGAAGCTTCTGTTTCAAATAATTCCACAGTGGATTTTAAACAAACATGCATCAATGCTGTTTTAAGAAGAGCATCTATCAAAGGAAGCTACTGGGTTGAACCTCATTGTCACTACTTTCCCAAATTTGACCTACAACAATGGTAACTCCATATGATTTAACTTAGTTCTCATATCTTCACCCACACAATACAAGGACTGTTCAGAGCAACAAAATGATCCTTTAGATATCCAGGGGGATTCTGTGCTGAACTTACAGCTCAGGGAAGAAAGGGGGAAGGTTGTGACCCAGAAGTGACAGATATACCCTAATGATTGATTTGGTGAACACTTTGGTACAATTTATTACATAAACGAGGTGGTGAAATTAATTATCCAAGTGGCCCCGGTCCATTTCCTATCATCCTTCTTGAGACATGAATATGATAAATCTGGACACCGGGGAACATTTTAGAGAAGGTTGTGTTGCCATTAAATGGCTCTCAGACTCTCAGAGGGGCTTCTAAATCTGTTCACTAAGACACCCTCCAAACCCACACCTTGCCCATTTTCTTTCAAGAACAAAAAAAAAGTCAAATCCTTGACAAACAAGATTAACCTTTCAGTCTCAACTTTGTCTCAACACCCCAATGCTGGAAAAACCAACTGGAATCATGCTTTGATCATTTGCTTCAAAAATGCCAAAGAGAAACTATTTCTCTGCTAGAAAACAAAGGGATAATTTTGAAATAAATTCTTGCACAGAATCAAAGCTGAAGACCAACTCAGTCTAGAGACCAAGGAAGCTCCTGGTATAGATTAGAATTTGACAGGGTCTAGAATAAAGATAGGAAGCTGCTTTGTAGAAAAAAGTAGGGGATAGTTTTGATATAGTCATGAATGGAAAAAAGATATGAAGACTCAAGAATCCAAATATATTCATTTTCTAGGATTGTAAACAAAGGAGTTCTATTTAAAAAAAAACTATAATTTTTATAAGTATAAAAAAATAGGAGAGAACCCACCTAATTGGCACTACTGGGATAGATGCCCCACAGGAGCTAATTTAGGTTGTCATTTATTTTTTAAAGAAAGCTAAGGACTTGAGAGGGACCAAAGAAGGACATGAGTCAACAAAATCCTGCAGGTGCTGATTCCAACAGGTGTGTTGCTGTTGTTGTAATATGGACAATGGTCGTGATCAATGTGATTGTAGATTTCTAGATAATTTTTAAAATATACTACTTGTGAAATTTCACCTCTGAATTTGACAAAAATACAAAATGATGTTAGAATTGTAATAATGGCTTTGGGATCCAGTTCTTCTCATTTCCCCATATACAACCTCTTTGAGCAGAGGAACTCAACTCAGTAGATTCAGGGTTTACAGGTGAGGAAAATGATGCAGACATCAGAAGAGCACATGGAATTAGTTCCTGTTACTGCTATAATGGCCTCTGAGGATAAAATATAGTATACATTTCCCCAGATTAATTGTTTTAAGTTGTGACAATCAACCCAGGTGGAAGATTTCCACACTGTGGATAATTTACTAAAGAATCGAGAAAAAATACTATTGTAAACTGTCTTTAAAAGTTCAGTTACCATTATGGAAAGCAGTATGGAGATTCCTTAGAAAACTTGGAATGGAACCAACCAGCTATCCCACTCCTCAATTTATACCCAAAGGACTTAAAATCAGCATACTATAACGAAGCAGCCACATCAATGTTCATAGCAGCTCAACTGACATCTGGTTGTACATGATATAGAATTATACCAGTCATATAATCATATATGCACATAGGCAATCATGTCCAATTCATTCTACTAATTCTTTCTCTCCACATACCTCCTTCCCCTTCCTGCACTCCCCTCTGTTTAATCCAAAGTAGTAGAAGATATTCTCCATTTATGCATTATGTGTCAAAATGCAGTCCACTGTCATGTATAACTAATTTGAACAAACAAAAAAAATGAAAAAGAGGAAAAAGGAGAAACAAAACAGTTCCTTTGAACTTTTAATCTTAGTATATAGTCAGTGAGTAAAAGACAAAGAAGAGATTCTTCAGCTTCTAGATTCCCTACCATATGGTTTTTGTGTGAGTATAAATAGCTTTGATTATTTGAAGACTCTTTTTTTTTTTTTGGATTTCAATAATAGCAGTTAGAAAACTTTATCCAGTGCAAGTGAGCTACTGATTGCTGGAAAGATGTGGAGAAGAGAAGGGTTCAGATCCCAGAGAGCTAGCTCTAACGAGAGAGAAAACAGAATGATAGTATCTATGTGATGTCCCTTGAAAGGAACAGTGGGTCAGAGATGGTAATAGTTTTAAAAGCAGACAATAACCCATCCATTCAGATACAGCTCCTCCAGTGATTGACACAATGTAAGGCTTTCTCTCAGTGACACTGAGCTCAAACACAGAATTACAGATTTAGCTCTCCCAATATTTGCCACCCCACAGTTATGTCTTCCTGCCTACTTTCTGTTGCAATTTGAGAAACATAGGGAAAGCATTTCTGTGAGGGCAGAGTATTTTTTTAAAAAAATAAAGGATTTCTTCCTTAAGTCAGCCAAGTTTTTTGAGTCTAGCACTTTGCAAAATATTCTCCTTCCACTTTAACCCTGGGAATGTAGAAAGACTAAGAAAATGATGGAAAGAAACAAGGAGGTTAGCACAGAGAGATCACACAGCTTCCATTCACTCAAACTTGGAACACCATTCATATACTCAAAATCAAAAGGAGTGCAACCTCCCCTTGGTTTATCATCCCATTCCATGGAGGATGGAAGAAGACCATTGCTGATAAGGGCCTTACAGCAGATTCTCCCTAGAGCCCTCATTTTACAAGCAAGGAGAAGGAGGTCCTGGAAGACAACAGGACTCAAAAGGTGGTGACTCGAAGCCAGCATCACTGTGGGCCCCTCTAATGTTCTACCAACCACAGCTGCCTGAAAACCGTAATGGCTTTTCCAAGTCTTAGATGATGGTTAATGACACCCACAGTGAGATAAGATGGAGATGCTCTTCTCTCTCTTGGGGAAAACTGCTCACTGCTTCAGAACCTGCAGGAACAGCTGGGAGGTGGACAAGGCCACAGCTAACCCAGCTTTCAGGGTCACCTCAGCCTTGGAAAGAACACACTGCAAAACTTCAGCGGAGCAAGTTCTGAGCTCAGTTGTCCCAACAAACCATCTCTGGTGGTAATTATGACATTTCTACTGATTCATTAAAAACTTTTCATTACATCCGTCTACTTACAATAGAACAGCTCCCTCCATCTTTAATAAAATAGAGTGGTAAGAGAAATACTCGGTACCAGGTAAAGTCCAAACCGAAATGATAGCATCACTTGCTCCATCAAGGAGGCCAAGAAACAAAAGAGGAAGGAAAAAGCGAGCTTTATTAAAGGAAGATAAGTGCAGAGAATGCTGAGGAGGGAATGTGGGGAGGAAGGAGGCATTTGCTCAATCAGTACCTATTTTCAGAATTTCCTTCAAGCTGGCTTGGACTGAGAGCCATCAATTATTTAAAATAAAAGATGTAACATGATGCTTCCTTCGTTGAGGCAAATCTGCAAGCAGACCCCAAGAGAAAATAAAAAATGAATTAGGCAGAATTTATTAGTGTGCTTGAAGAAAACAAAGATTTAGCTATTTGAGACTGACTCTCGTTTTAGAAATAGTTCAATTTTGTCTCCTAAAATCCACAAACCTTTTCCCCCCTTTTCTCCTCACCTATTTATTTATCATTTTCTACAGTAGACCGCACACAAAAGGAGGAATGAATCATTTCCTAAACTTCTCCTTTCTTTTCAGATTGGGCTTGATGTATTGTCTTCATTTAAATTACAAATACACTAATCTGTAACACTGTTTACCAAGTAGCATTTTAAATGAAAGATACAAGAAATTGCATCACTCACATTTTAAAAATGACTTTAGACTCCGGTCCTCATAAAAAAAACAGCCGACAGTGTTCTCTGCCTTTGGCTGCTATATTTCAAGTCCAGTGAATGAAATTCAATTAGTGGGCTTTGTACTTAGGACATTATGATTCTGATGGCTGGTCTGATCAAAACGGGTGTGCCAAGGCCTAGTTCTGAATTTTGGCAGCGCTTAGTTAAGGAAAAATTCAATGGAGTGGGTTGGCATGAGAGAAGTTAGTTTCAGAGATGTTTAATTTTCACCATGATTAGAAAATACAGGAGGAGATCTGCTCCCCAGGATGGCTCATTAGTATTTACTAAGTAAACGAATTAACTTTTGGAGAGTCCTCAATACCTGAGTCTGTCATTACCAGTTTTAGTACTTTCTAAAAATAGCAACTAGCTTAACATAAACCAGGAACTGAAGGGAATCAAATACACCACAGATTTGATTCAACCTTAGCTTTGGATCTGCCTCTGCTGGTATTCCAAATACGTAATGGACCAGAATCTTAGTGATGCTGACGTCAACTGCCTAATATAAACAAAACAATAAGCACCTCAAACAAATCCTGGGTCTTTACAGTGAAGACTCAGACAACAGCCTCAGTTCAAGAGAGGACATGTCTTTAGAACTTCCGAAAACAAGACCACTCACAGCAAAAGCCCTGGGCTAATGCCAACCTAGTTCATCAGGAGTCTTGACCCACCTGGACCAGTATTGGGTGAAACACCGCTGAAACACCGCTGAAACACCACTTTATATCTACACAGATCAAACAGAATGCTAAGAGTAAATCAAACTGGTCAAAACATGGCCTGACGGTTTGGACAGCAAAAATAGAGAAGCAATGGTGGAAAATTTCAGAAGGATCCACCTACAGCCATTGGTCTATTAATAATCATCTAAATTAGCCAACTGAGATCTGAATATCTATTTGAGCTTCAGGGTTGTTGTCTTAAAATACAGATCAGGGGCTGGGGATGTGGCTCCATGGTAGAGCATGTGCTTAGCATGCTTGGGACCCCAGGTTCAATCCTCAGCACCTCAAAAGAAAAAAAAAACCCACAGACTGGCTCACGTTATATCTTTGCAGACACAAAGGAACATTCTTGGCCTCTCTTTTCTCTCATCACCATTATCCATCCCATCTCCAAGACATTCCCCCTTCGTGGAAAACAATGACGGGAATGATCACATTAAATTCCAAGAAAATTATTAATGCAATATATATATATACAGATTCCAGAAGTGACATCTGACTTCTCAGGACACTCCTTGGAAAGTTGTTCTAGGCACTTTATATATAGCCCACAGCTCCCTACAGATGGTGGCCTTGACACCTCATGAGTGCCCTTGGTCTTATTTTTTCTCTGACTCAAAAGTGTATCACCCCCGTCTGTTGTTGATATGAGTATATCATATCAATGTGTTTTCAGAGATAAAGAGATCCACTTTGAAACAAACCTTCCCCTGGGTCAAATACACATTCATTTCTTTCTCACAAATGGGCTGCTTCAGATGTGTTTTCTCAGAATTCATCAGGAGCATGAAGGGCTATGGTGGTTTGTTCCAGCTTATAGGGGTTAGTTAGGCCTCTGCATCTCTTCCCAATTCCACACTCGGTGAACTCATGTTTGTAGCTTGAAACTATCTAGTATTTATATGAAGAAACTTGGCAAACAACAGAAATCAGACGAGGTTGCCCTCCATCCCCAACACTCCCCCCACACACACACACCAGTTAAACAGCCAGTTTTCTACCACATCATTGTAAAAGGCTTTGATTTCATCATATCCTTCCTGGCAAATAAAAAATACTATACAGTGTCCCACATTAATCCCTATCTTTTTTTTTCCTTTATGATGAAGACTAACCAGTAGTTCACCAAACTCCTTGTTATTTTGCACATAGTTCGACTGATTTCCCTGGTCAACCCTGAACTTATGTTGTCATGGGACTGAGTTTCCTCCATGTAGAAAGAGGAGTAATGGGAGTCTCTCCATAGGTGGTACATGAAACCCTTCCTCACCCCATATCCCACATGTTGTCCTTTCTGCTACCTTGACTTCCACACACCAAAGTCAGAGAGCCACCAAGACAGGAGGTCTGTCTTCACATTGCCACTTGAAAGAGATTCATCCCAATCAGGAATACTCATTATGGACTTTATGTAATGAAACAAAAATAATTTTTATTATGTTTGAACCATTAGATTTTAGGGGGAGGCGGTATTTGACATCTGAATCATCATGACTACACTCAAGACTCTTTCTCCTCTTTTTTAAAGCTATTTTCTTTCCTACCTTTCTTGGATATGATACATCCAGGGATGAGGACTGATCAAACTGGGGAAGACAGACATAGGGGATCTCATATGATACTGCTTTCTCACCCACAGTTTTTATTTCACTTGAGAATCTTTGGTTCTGTGTGTCTGGGCAATTCATTCCAATACTTATCAGCTGTAAAGCTGTGCTCCTTCCATAAACTTGCAATACAGGGGGCAGCTTCCTCTTTCTCCTTTCAGTGATGTCACCTAAATGAGATGTTCCAATTTAGAATCATTTCCACGTTAGAAATATATGAAGAATCCAATCCATATGCCCTACGACTTGTCAAGGAAATTAACTATAAAGACAGTATCGATATTATACAATTAAAATGAGAGCTCTTAACATATTTAATTTCCCCCTGACCTGACTTTCTTCAGTCATTATGGACAAAAAGTATGAATTCATTATTTGCAAATAGCCCAGATTGCTTAATATATTCTGGAAAGAACTGAGAAACCCTCTTGTGTGCACATGCACATACATCCAAGCATGCAGGTTCCTCTATCAAGGGCAAATATGATGATAAAGGTAAAGATAAGGAATATGATAAGCTGTTAACAATGCAGACTCAAGATAGTGGAAACATAAACACATTTTGGGTGCATGTATCTTCCATAACACCCAAAAGAAAGGAACAAGGGAGGGAGGGAGGGAGGGAAGGAAATTAAAAAAAAAAATCCTTTTAACCTTTCCAGATTATTTACTATATAAAGCATCATATGTTTTGCCCCTATAAACTTGCATAAGGAATCTATTTGGGGGTGTTTTGGATTGTTGTGTTTTTAAAAATTTAACAATCACAGCTCTGAAGCTTAATCACTTGTATGTGCTACCAAACCAGATGGTTCAAGTGGGTGTTTGTTTACAAGCTCTTTGCATAAGGTTTTTTAGCTTCTTTTTAGGCCAAAGCTGAATATTTCAACTCAGAAAAGAGGCAATAAAGAATAAATGGGGGGAAAAAAAACACTGGATTTCATAGGTCCCTGGGCTTCTTCCCCTCACTCCACCTCTGTCTTGTGCACTTTTCCAAGGATACATCAAGGACTAAAGAAACAAGAACGTGTACACTCAGAGTACTCCTCTGTGTGGAGCATCGACACACTCTGGAGGCAGGAGGCATCCACCATGGACCACGCACTGTTCTGGATGCTATCAGTGGACCAGCTAGAAAACCACAAAGCACTCTGTCTTCCCAACCCCTTTGCCATCCTGAAGCTCTAGAATTCAGTGTGTTTCCTGTTGTTAGTGGCATTTGCACTAAGCTGTTTGCACAAGACACATTCACTCCCAGCTTCCTCCTTCTGCAGTAGATGAAAAGAAAGAAAGAAAATTCACATGATTTCCCCATTCTTTGTTGTGGATGCATTAACCACACTTACTACCTACAAACTGCAAAGTCCCACAGGTTTATTTACTGCAAAATAAGTAAAAGAATCATAAAGGTTTCCCATAGAAGAATGAAAGGCACAAACTTTCCTGGCTTTGCAAATAAACAGCATGTATTTCTTATTTTCTTGATGAGAACATTATGTCTCTCCTAGCTCTCCGTCTGCTCTGGTACTATAACCAACCATTCAGTTGAAATAAAACACAATCAAAACTTGCTACCTTTATTTTTTTGTTTTGAAATTGCTATAATTAGTTATACATGACAGTAGAATGCATTTTGACACATCACACATAAATGGAGTATAATTTCTCATTTTTCTGGTTGTACATGATGCAGAATCACACTGGTCATATAGTCATATATGTACATAGGGTAATAATATCAGATTCATTCTACTATCCTTCCTATCCCTATACCTCTCACCTCCCTTCACTCCCCTCTGCCTAATCCAAAGTACCTCTATCCTTCCCTAGCACCATGCCCTCTATTGTGAATTAGCATCCACATATCAGAGGAAAACATTCCGTCTTTGGTTTTGGGGGATTGGCTTATTTCACTCAGCATAATATTCTCCAGTTCCATTCATTTACCAGCAAATTCCATCATTTCATTCTTCTTTAAGGCTGAGTAATATTCCACTGTTTATATCTATCACATTTTCTTTATTTATTTATCTGTTGAAGGACACCTAGATTGGTTCCATAGTTTAGCTATCGTGAGTTGCGCTGCTATAAACATTGATGTAGTTGCTTCACTGTACTATGCTGATTTTAAGTCCTTTGGGTACAAACCAAGGAGTGGGAGAGCTGGGTCAAAGGGTGGTTCCATTCCAAGTTTTCCAAGGAATCGACATATTGCTTTCCATATTTTAATATGAGTAATAATGTTCAGCAGAGTTAGCCTACCCAGTATTTATGTCTTAAATCATAAGCTAATCTTTTGTGCCACCTAAACTTTTGTTGAAAACAAAAATGGTCTCTTTCTTGTCACTGCCTAATCAGTTCCAAAAACAATGATATTTGCAGTGAAAGAGGCAAGTCTCTTAGTATTTCAGTGAGTTTAATTCTATCAAATTGTTTATAAAAAATGAGCAAGAAGTTATAAACTAATAAAAAATGCATTTGGTCACTATTATGATTTTTCTCCTTTAATACTTTGGGGGAAAATTGACTTTTGTATTTTTAATAAGTTCTTTTGGGTCCACTTCTCAAGATGTAATATCATTTGTGACTTTAGACTATTACTGTTACCATCAACCTTTCGTGTCCCCAGGTTCCACATCTGTGGATTAAACTGCCTGCAAATAGAAAATAGATGAAGAAACAGTGCATCTCTACTGGTCATGTTCACTTTTCTTGACACCTTCCTTCAATTACATAGTATAACAACTATTTACATAGGATGTCCATTAATTAGGTATTTTAAGTAATCTACAGATGATTTAAAGTACACAAGAGGATGTGTGCAGTTTACATGAAAATATTATGCCACTTTAAATAACAGACTCGGGCATTTGTAGATTTTGGTATTTTTTAAGAGTCCTGGAACAAATCTATGTATATGGAAGGAAAACTGTAATTTCACAGAAACAACACAGTTTCTGGCATACACCTTGTACTCCATGGACATATGCTTAGTGAATGAAGGAATAAATTAGTAGATATGAGTATTCTCTTTCAATTCTAATGATCTCAAAACTTGATTTAATATATGCCATTAGTCTTTGCAATGTAAAGTTAGGAACACCTAGATAAATTAGCACAATCATGATTTATGTGACTGTTTTGCCCCTTATTCTGGAAGTAACTTTAAGAAAGAGCTTTTTCATTGTTTATAGCTTTTAATAAAGGAGAGTGTATCTGGTGTAATTCAAACAGAATTGAAATACTATCTTGATTTTCAACAAAAGAAATAAAGCTTAGAAAATATACATGTGGTATGGAAACAGTGTCCACCACATAGGAATCAATCCTTAAGTAAAACTCATAGATAAAAACCAAATGCATGTAAAGGTAAAGACCTGTTGTAAGTGTAGAAAGTCAAACAGAAACCCAATTCCTGGTTTGCTAACTATTCTTCCACTGATGCTAAGAGTAAATATTCTTATTTACAACACAGACCATTTTGCACAATTACTAAAGACGCTTATCCTATTGAGTAGATGGGAACTACAGTTTCATATATGAGAACAGCACAAAACCAGGGTATATAGTTTTTGCTCATAATTTCAGGAGGCAGGAAACTCTTCCAGAAATTCATATTATTAGTCTTATGCTACAAGCACACATCTCTTTAATTTTATTTTAATATACAGTCTCCACCTAATGAAAGGTCACTGATAGAACTTTTATAAGATGTTGATCGTGAAATTTAGTTTAAAATTAGTGGTCATCTGAAAAAAGAATGTACAAAACCAAGGTGTGATTGCCTCTAATTATATCCCTTTATAAAGAACACTGTGAAAATCTATCCAGATCTCAGCACATAGAGCGCTCTGCTACAGATCAAATGGGAGTAGAGATAGCAGCAATGCCCATGGAATATCATGGATCCTACACTATTTATGTCTTATATCCTGCTAGCAGCAGCATTTAGCATCAAACACAGATTATTCAGAGACTTAGATGATGCAGCAAGTGTCAATACTGATGTTACTATACATAGCCCAATAAACTGCACTTTGGACAATGAGAGTAGTGTTAAGCTCAGGAACCACTCCGGGTATTAATGCCTTAATACAGATACATTGCTATAAGCATAGTTTACAGCATAGAATATAAACACAAATCCAGGGATACTAATAAATCACTTTCTTGACTACTTAAAAATATACTGCCAAAATGGGCTTTATGCCTTACACAATGGAGCAGAAGGCAGCGATATATATTTAAATTTTCCATTTTTAAGCTGTCACTCAAAAACTTTTCATACTTTTTTTAGCTTATTGATCTTACCGGCTTGTGATAAGACTTCAACTGCTTGGTTGGGCTGTTTTTAGCTTTTGCTTCTTATTAAAAGAGCTAAATCGGGAATCATAAAATGCTACTAATTTAGCAGTTTTCAATAGAAATGAAAGCTAAAAACAGCACCAAAATAGTGTAATCCTCATACTTTATTGCCCTAGAATCCCAGATTCAACTACCATGTAGCATATCTTTGAGTATGACAGAACTGTGTATGTATTTGCATCAATATATACCAGAAAATAAAAGCTTATATTAAATATGCTAAATAATTGCTACTGATTTCTGATTTTGTTAAATATGTTTGCACATGGATACACACACATAAGTATACATACAGACTATATCTAGTTTCTGTGCTTTTATATTCCCTTCTTTTTTTCTTTAATTTACAAAGAAACATCCACCCTTAATTCCTTAATATTTCGTCTACTCCTTATCTTAAATATACACCTGGCATCAAAACAGCATCTGCAGAACAGCTGGGTGATGGCCCAAATCTTCTCAATCAACTTGTAAAACTGCCCAACATTAGGCCCAACATAAATCATAATCAAAAAAATTTTTAAATGCCAATTCTGTGATCAGAACCTTGTTCTCTCAAATCCGTGTCTGCTTCTCAAATTAGACTTTCTATGAGCTCTTCATAAAGTGTGATTTGTTTCTCCCTTCAGTGCTGGACTCAAAGTTCAAGGTTCAGTGTGAAAGGGATAGTGGCCCTCCAAACTAATTGCCCATATTTTGCAAAGGGCTGTAGGGAAAGACAAAACCTCAGCCTCACAAGGACAAGATCCATAATAAATGTTTCTGTGATGAATGAGTTGTGTGGTCATGGTCGGGGTTCTCAGTGCAGTCCTGAATCTTGCCCACTCAGATATGACAAAGCACTGGCTTTGCTCTTATTCTTCAGGGCATCCTCCTCTCATGTCCTCACCAGTAGGAATGCTGGTAGCAACTACTAAACAGGCATGAAATTTATTCTCAACAGCACCTGCAACTGGATTTTTTGTTGCTATCATTAAGCCCACCTTCTAAGTAAACCCTGAAATCTATGCAAGCAGAATATGTTAAAAAATTAGATATTTTCAGGGTTGGGCATGCAACTCAGTGGTAAAGTATTGCCTAACATGTGTGAGGCCTTAGATTCAGTCCTCAGCATTATAAAATAAAATAATTAATAAAAATATTTACAAAGGAAAGATCTGTTTCTTTCTCAGTACATCAAATGTCATTGGTCTTCAAAAACGTTCCTTATTTACTTGCTATCGCTGATTGTCAAGATTTTTAATCTTCCTGCAATATTTCAAACTGAGTCCCCAAATCTTTCCTGACAGTGCCTCACTGCCAGCTACTAGCATGTGGACAGCACCAGGAGCCATTAGTTTTCTAGAAAGCTCCCTGTTTCCTCTTTGTACCCCTCATTTCCACTAATGCAACCGCGTCTTTGAACATTGCCTCACGGTCACTCGCGCTGGGTCACTTGGGCTTGTCTACAATCTGCATATGTATATATGTGTGGGAGTGTGTACACCCAACCATAGAGGCACATTTCCATTTCTCTCCCACATAAATATGGTGATGAATTGGCCGCTTAGAGCTTTTCTGACAGCCAGTGGAAATGGTAGCTACAGTGACCAGAGGATGTCCTAGTTCCTCCATGCAGAAAGGTATTCAGCGCACGTAATAATTATCCATCCATCTCGTTCACACTAAAGGCATGGCAATGCAATTTCAGCCTTATAATCAAGACCATATGACAAAAACCGAGGCCATTAGGGACCAATTTCAAGTATTCTCTGCAAGACAATGATTTTCCAACTGCACTTACATATGCTGAATAGTTACCTCTGCACCACTGCACCTGCTCTCATTTACGTAACCCCTCTGTTTTCCAAAGCCTTTCTCAGTAATGCAATAGAGTAAAGTTTTAAAGGCCTGCTGGCTTCCCCCCTCCTTCATTAATTTTTTTTTTTCATTTCCCAAAGCATAGTATAAAAATGCTGAGGGCAAAATTTCTGCTGGTGCCAATGACCATATTTCAGAGATTTGCTTTCCTCTTCTTCTTTTCTATCCCCTCTGCACAGATTCTACCCTCGCTGCTTTTCTTTGAACTGAAGCATGGTCCTCCAAGCCCATAATTACTTCACATGTACTTTTGACCTCACCACTTCAGGTTCAGTGACATAATAATGTTGTCTCTGAAAGGACGTGATGTCATCATAAATCACCGAACTGTACCAATAAAAGCTCTTCTTGCAGAGTGGGAAGGATGCTAAAATTATTTTTAAATTATATATGATGTAGCTCAAGCTTTAAAAAGTCTAAATAAATAAATAAATTGATGCCCCTTTAAACAGATATAATTGCAAATACTAAATGTAATGATGCAGTTCATCATCAATAATTCGTTGATTTGGAGAATCATAAGGATGTTAAGAAGGAACACACAAAATAGCCTATGTAAAATAAAAAATGAGCCGGACACTATATTTTACTATTATTAGACTTTCTATGAACTCCATTTCTATGAACTCCAATTCCTCAATTGTTTAAGAGAAGAGAAATTATCCCTAAATATCAACTAATTGTCATCTTGGGTCTTTAGCTTATAAGTCAAGTTGTAACATAATATCTTACCTCTGAATATGTTTTAAAATTAAGAGATGACAGACTTGTTAATACAAGTCCCATTTGTATTTTTTTAGTTGCATGACTGCTTGGAGTTTTTGTTAAATGCCTTAAGTAACAGCTATATAATAAAAAAAATTAAACCTCAATACAGCCCCTCTCCTCTGAAGAAAGATTTACACATTTTTGGAAACCACTTTCCAGAAAATTCTGAAAAGACACTCTACAAGAACTCTACCCCTGCATTGGAACCATAAAAATCAAGTTCAATTTTCTTAATTCTACACCCTGGAAATACCATCTTTATTCCCACTTCTTGATGCTTAATTTAACATGATGAATCTTGGCCTCTTCTCAGGAAACAGGAGCAGATTGTATTATATAATCATCAATATAGTGCCCTCAGGAGCTCATAATTCCGTGATCTAAGCATGTGTAAATAAGGGAATTTATATTAAAGGAGTCAAGGTCATAGTTTGATCATTCCATCAGTTGCACAGCATTCTGATATCTTACTTTGGTTCTAAATGTACAAAAAATGTATGCCTCAGAATATCAAGGCTATCACATATAAATGGATATGGTTCCTGTTAACATATATGCTATATTTCCTCAATTAAGATACTTGCCAACTGACAGGCAGAGGAGTAAGTTGTGACATCTCAGTAGCGATCCTGCCTGAGCATGTGTGAACTTAGCTGTTCATCTGATTGTCACCTCACTGATATTATTTGCATTGGCAACAGCACATAGAGTTGGTTTTAACTTAAATTTGAATCTCTTAAAGTGCCTTCAGAAAAGATTGCCCTGTGGTGCTACACTGGAAATAAAGTCATTGTGTGTACAGGAACTAGCCTGTCACAGGCCTGGCAATGCAGTTACAGGCAAAAGAAAGGGCCAAGCCTTTCACAAGAAATTCTAGAATTTTCAAAACTAATAGAGGTTGGTGTGAACAATTACCGTGTCATCAGGTGCCAATCATTTTTCAATCAAAGGCTTTCAGTTAAGGAATAAACAAAACCCAAAGTTCAGCCAAGTAGGAAAAGCAAACAAAAAAAAACAAAACAAAAAAAAAATATTCTACAATAGTCTTGAAATTGTCCTCCAGATGATGAAGAGGTTAAGATCATAAAGATAGGTTATGGAAAGCACCACATGACCATGAAATCAAAAGTACTTGTCAAAAGCCAGGCATGGTGGTGTACATCTATAATTCCAGCTACCTGAGAGGCTGAGGCAGGAGGGTCATAAGCCCAGCCAAATTACGGAGACCCTGTGCGAAAGTTTAAAATAGTAATAAAATTAAAAGGCTGGAGATCTAGCTCAGTTATACAGTGTCTCTGAATTTGTTCCCCAATAATACCACAAAAAAGTGGTGGTGGTGGGGGGGGGGTACTGTCAATGGATAAAAGCAATTCCAGAGATTCAACTATGGAAAAGGTATGCTCAGAGTCTCATGATGCTTTGCTGAACTCTGGGGATATCACTTTCCTGTTACCTTCTTCCTGACCAGTAGCTTCGTCCATTTTCTTTAAGAAGTTAAGTCCTTAGATAGCTTCTCTCGTCTTTATGTTTTCATTCCTCAGGTGGTTACAGCTATGTTCTATAGTTTTGAGTAACATACACACACCCCAAAAGTTGGACTTCCACCAAGATGACTCCTCTGAGCTCCAGTCTCATTTATCCATCTTCCTACTCAGCACATTAATTTGAATGTCTAATTTACATCTCAAAATGAACGTCTTACAAAAGCCACTTCTGGTTACTCTTACCCTTTAACCAACTCTATTATTTTCCTCAGTATGTTCCATCTTCTGGTTGCTCAGACTAAAACCTTCAGACCATACCCTTGACTTTCCTTAACATCTTTCAGGGAACCCATTTGGCTCTTCCTTCAAAATATTCACAGGACCCAACAGTTCTCTTCCTCTTTACCACCCCAGTCCCCATCACCATCATCTCTACACTGGACAGCTATGGTGGCATCACAGCTGATTTCCACCTCTGCCCTCTTCAGTCTGTTCTCCATAGAGAATCCAGAGTGACAGTATATTCTTTGTAAAATGCAAATATTCAGTTATTAATTATTAATCATTACCTACAACATAATGCACTGATTTAAAAAGTAAAATCTGTTGAATTTTTACAAATGGATGCATCCTTAAAACCATCCCAATTGTTACAGGATATTTTTATGACCCCAGAAGTTTCCCTTACAACCCTATTCAGTCAATCACCTGCCACAGGAGACCACGCTCTGATTTTGTTCTGATTTCTATTATCAATTCTTACTTTTGCCTGTTTGAGAAATACCAAATGAATGAGAATATGTGGTACTTTGTTATATGTGTGCCTAGTTTTCTTTTCTACAACCTAACATTTATGAGGTTAATCATTGTTGCTGAGGATGTTTGTAGTTCATAGTTTATTGAATAGTAGTGTTCCATTGCACAAATATACCATAATTTGCTCATTATTTGTTAGAGGACATTTAGGATTGTTTCTTAGTTTTTAGATATTTATGAATAAAATTCCATGAACACCATGTACTAGACTTTTTGTGGACATATGCCTTTGTTGTTTTTAGTAAATACCCGAGTGTGGGATTGCTGGGTTATAGGGGAGAAATTAATAATTTCATACAAACTGCCTATTTTCCAAAGTCTCATGTTATTTCACACATGCAGCAGGATGGGAAAAAAGTTCAAACTGTGTTACATTCTAACATGCATTTAGTTACTGTCAGTAGGGTTTTTGTTATTTCTTTTAATTGTAGTCAGGGGGTATAAAATGATATCTTCTTGTGATTTTATTTCACCCTTCCCTGATAACTCATGATTTTGACATGTTTTCATGTGCTTATTGACCACTTGTATATTTTATTTTGTAAGGTGTTTATTCAAGTCTTTTGTCCATTTTTATAGAGTGAATTTTTAAAATATGTTATATTGTCACTCCTCTGTTCAGAGATGTCCACTGGAATTCAGATCACCTCGTAAAAGCTAAAATCTTTACAACATTCACAAAGGGATAACGTGATCTGCTGCCAGGTAACTTTGTGATCTCATCCCCTAGTAGTAATCAGCTGGCTTCAGACATCTCAACATCCTTCAGTTCCTGAAGGACCACTCAGGGCACCTCTGCAGGAATTTTCTGGTACCAAAGATCCATCTGCATCTTCTCTCACTTCCTTTACTGCCTTCTGGAATATTCTATATAAAATGAAAAGCACATCCCCGGCATTCTCTATTCCCCTTTCCAATTTCATTTTGTCCCTAATGTGAACCAAACAGACTTTCAAGAGCAAAGTGAAAAATCATTACACACATATGTCTATGTATGTGTATATATCATATATGTTATAGTGATTCTATTAAGTAATAGTAACATAGATAAATAAACAAACCTATACTGACTACTAAGTGCTAGGTACTGGTAATCCTCTTAAGAATCTGAGGAAGGAGTGCTGTTACATTACAGATTAGGAAATCAAGGTTTTAGAGTGTTTAAGTAACCTGTTAAATTCAAACGCCTAGTCAATTCCATAGTCAGAATTTGAACTTTGTTGTATTGCATGAGTCTGCCTAAATATTGAATATATACATGTATATGTAAATTTGCATATGCAAATTTAATTAGAAATAGAACATATAAGAATGAAGCCTGTAATATAGAAAAAAGAAAGCATAACAATTCTAGTTCTTTAGTCATGCTTTTAAAAAATTATAATGTACACATATTTGTTGTATTTAAATTTTCTTTCTGTAATAGTTAAAATAAAAAGTAACTATGTATCATAAATTTAAGTTATGAAAATAATAAAATGAATTCTCATGAACCTACTGTCCAGTCTAAGTAAGAAGCATTAGCCAAACTGCTCATGCTGCCATGAACCATCATCAAGCACATACAACCCCACTTCTCAACACAAGTAAACACATCTTGAATTGCATTTGTATTATTCTTGGTTTTCTTTAGAAATTTAACCACATAAGTGTGCCTATAAATAATATATAGTTTATTTCCTTGTGATTTCTTCAAGATAGTATCAAACAGCCAAGCATGGGGACACACATCTATGATCCCAGTGACTCAGGAGGCTGAGGCAAGAGGATGATAAGTTCAAGGCCAGCCAAATACAGAGTTTAGCAATAAGACCATGCCAGATGGTAACTTGGTATCTAACAAAAGTAAATCGCAGATCTGTGGAGAAAGAAGAACTCTTCAGCAACTTAATGAGACCCTGCCTCAAAATGAAAAGGGCTGGGAATATAGTTCAGTGGTAGAGCACCCCTGGGTTCAATTCTCAGTACCAAAAACCAAAAAAGTTGGCATCATACTATGTATAGTTTTCTCTGATTATTTTTGTTTTCTCATTAAATATTATGCCTCTATGATTCATCCAAGTCAATGCCCATTGCTGCAGATCATTGATTTCACTGCTATCCTATATTCCATTGTAGAAACATACCAAATTTTTTAATCCTTCTGCTGACTAGTTCCATCAGAAATCAAAATGTATTTATAAAGCTACTGTAAGACAATATGATATTTATACAAGGAGAAACAAATTGATCAATAGAACCAAGTAGAGAGCTTAGCAACAGGACCATGCCAGATGGTATACTTGGTACCTAACAAAAGCAAATCTGTAATCTATGGGAAAGAAAGAACTCTTCAGTAAATGATTCTAAGGTACTTGGTTCATTTTCAAAAGGGACCTACCTTGCACTACACATGACCACAAATTCCAGCTGCATTGAATACTGTGAAAAGCAAACCTCCAAGACTTTAAGATAATATCAATGAATATTTTTATGAACTTCTACTCAGCAAAAAGAAAAATTATTTTTGACAACACACAAAAAAAATGCCCACCGTGATGAAAAAGATGGATGAATTCTAATTAAGAAAGTCTTTTCATCAAAGGATACCATAAAGAAAATAAAGACAGAAGTTACAAACTCTTAAAAGATATTTAGAACACATCGACATTACCTATTTCTTATTAAGGACTTCTTTTAAAGCACAGTCCTGTCTTTGCTAAAATAGTCACCATATGAATGCCTTATTTTTATTGTCTCTGTCTATTTCTTCCTATGTTTGAAAGAGTGGGAACCTAATACACTGTTAACAGACTTTTATTTTAGGCTGTTTTCTGTTTCAGCACATCTAAAATTTTACCTTGCTTTAAACAAAGGCTACTAACCATAGGTGGCATTGTTGTAGCATATATCATGTTCTCAATTACCTGTATGACAGCAAAGACTGATACTAGTAAAACTTCATTTAAGTTTTTTAATTCAATTGAACGGGAAGGTCATTGACACTTCGGTAATTGCTATTGAAGACCATTTGGCTAAAGGAGAAAAACACACACATATATATACACACACAAAATAAATTGTGACTTAATCTTTACTTTGGATAACTCATTTTGAAAGAATTGCCTGGTATGGTCCTTGTTATAAGATCATTACTGCAATTATTTTCCTTAAGAATTTTTCTTAAGGATTTTAAAGCAATAGTCAAACATGACATAATTTATATAAGCCATATTAAGAAACATTGCTGTGCTTTCTTTTCCTTCATTTTTACAACTCCAAAGAGAAAGTCTGATTTTTAAAGTTTGGTTGTAGTTCTTAATTATGGAATAAACCCAGAGGAATAAAAAGATGAAAGAAGCAGTGTGGGAGATTTTGAGCAGCTCCCTTTCCATAGGTGGGCAATGTAGTAGCAAGTGGGTGACCTCAGTAGGAGCTCTGATATTAGCTGAGAACCTTTGAATGTCCTTTCCTCCCAACTGGAGACCTCTGGCGACGTTTTTTTTTCTTATTTCCTCTCTGTCTTCATTCCAAGAAAGTAGTTTGTGTCTAAAATTCTTTTAACTGTGCAAGTTTAAAAACGTGTTCCCACTTGAAAGCATGGCAGAGAGAGGGGTGTGAAGGAACACCTCAGGCTAGAAATTTCATTTGTAAAGTCCTGCATCTGTTGTCTCAACCATTAGATAGTGGATTTGCACAAGTAGGGACTTTGCGTGTGTTAAATTGCAAAAGTCACTATTAGGTTAACAAGTCCTGTTGCTAAAACACAATGCCAGCAAAATACCAGAATGAATAATGAACAGAAGTGCACTATTTAAGGGATCATTGAAACCTAATCATTTTAATGCTTTCTAAAAAGACATTGCATTTTGGAGCTACATAACCAATGTTACACACAGGAGACACAGACCTCTGAAAAGAACTGTGAATATGAACACAAGTATGGAAAACAGTAACTGAGAAAATAGACACATGAATATAATGAGATCGTGATAAGCCCAGGCAAGAACTGGCTATGGTATCACTTTTCCTGCATATGAATGGTGGCTCCCAATATTATGAAAACAACCTGGGGCTTCAAAACCCAAATACCTGGGTGTGAGACCCATCTGTGTCGCATATAAGTCATGTCCCCTGAACAAATTCTATAATCTCTCTTGGCTGTTTTGAGAGAGAAAATAATATTCAACTCACTGAGTTGTTCGAAAATTTAATGAGCTGATGCACTTAAAACACTTTGTAAACTATAAGGCACTATATAAATGTGATTCATCTATTTAAAGAATAATTATCAAAACAGATTCTCCCTGAGGAAAGAACAAAAGGAAATGGGTTTATTAAATTATAGTGAAAGGAATTTATATTAGGCAGCAGGAGAAGCATTCTGACTGTGACACTTATTATAAGGGAAGCGACAGAGTTGCTTTCTGAGGTTATAAACTACTATTGCTTAAGAGAATTAAAACAATCTTGCCTGGGAGTCAAGGGATAGAGCATGTGACCCTTTCTTCTGCTGCCCAGAATTGGGCTCAAAGCTAATGAAATTCATTAGCCAGCTCAGTCTTCTAAAGACAGAATTATCCCATGTTTCCAGGGTCTCTGAGGAATCCAATGGCATCAAGTATGTCATCCAAAGCATCTGTTGGCTCCCTCTTGTCAAAGTTGAATGAAAAGCTGCCTAACCCCTACCATTATCCCCAAAGGAAACTTTTTTAAAATTCCAACCCATAAAAAAAAATGATGGTATTTTACCAAATATTAAACCATGTAGGGCTGTCCTTTGAGAAATCCAGAGAAAGGAAAATCACACGGTTCCCACAAGGAACATGGAGGACCAGCTTGGTGCAAGGTTCTATGGTAAGTCTGGGAAGATGGAGTAGCAAGCAGTCTGTACCTCAAGGAGTCTCAGTCTGGTGAGAGAGCTGGGCATTATTTTAAGCCATATTATGAAAATAAATGATCTGAAATAAAATAGTAAAGGAACCTGAGCCACCCAAAGAAGTCAGACAAGGATTATCTGAGATGTGAAGACAGGGTAGATTTCTGAAGGAAGAGTAGGTACATCCAGACATGGAAAGAACTTGGAGATTTCTAAACAGAGAGAACAGCAAGTATAAGAGACCTGAGGCCAAAAGGAACATGATGAATTCCCACATCTAACAGAAGGCAGCAGAGCAGCCTCATGGGGTAGAGATAAGGTGTGAGAGTTGGGTGGGGCCCATGAGACAGGGACTTTGAGTCCGTTTCGGATTTCAGTCTTTATCCTCATGGTAATGTGAAATTACTGGGGCGATGCGGGTGGAAAGTTTATCATGGAACAAATCCAAGAATTGCATGTGGAGGGGATAAAGGAGAGCTGTAACCACTTTGTCATGAAAAGGAAGATGGACCAAAATTTTCTGGAAGTTTCCTTACGTCACAAGTATGCTGGCAGCACTCCTATCTCTCCCCATCAGAGTGTACTGTGTAGCTTAACTATGTCTGTTTTTATACCCCATAGGCAATTCTGCTGAGCAAGCCGTTTGCCCCCACAGAGGCTGATGATGGGCTGTAGAGTTCGATAATGGCAGTGCATGATGGGAGTATGCATTTCCTAAAAAAGAATTGAGTGTACAGACGGGTGAGGGTGGTGGCAGAACCTGAATGTGAATCTGTCATGTGTCTACCTAACCCTAAAGGTGAACCTGCGAAGAGAAATTATCATCCAAACTTACTCTTTTTTCTGGTTTTACATAATGGCTCTTTATATTAAAAATGCTCCTACCATTAGTAGTTCTGTATTTATAACAGGAGAAGAGAAGAAGAAAAAAAAAAACAACTCTGGCAGGGAAATAATAACAAAATGTATGATCCACAGAGGTGGTGGGAAGATATAATGTTATTTTACATATTTGATATAGAGCCTAAATTAAGCCATAGAAAAGAGGCCATGAATCTTCACAGCCTCATTATCAAGCCTTCCTAAACCTCAAATACAGAAAAATACATTTCATAAACAAAGGCCCAATAGGATTTTAATAGTACAATAAATTTCACAGACATTTGCACTAATCACATTTCATTACATTTTGTTTTCAAAGAAATTCCATTTGATGGAGAGTCAGATTTTGAAAGAAGGTACAAATATCTTTTGGAGAGCACTTTTTGCCTAACCATGAACACACAAATCAAGTGTATCACAGACAGGTATAATGCTACCCAAATGTTCCACTCACGCCTTTCTTCTGCTCTTCAGCTTTGGGCTGTCGAGGGTCGTTTTCCTAAGTCCCTTCAACATTATGCATCTTTCCTCTAAACACTCCTGAATGGCAGGAAATCCAGACCTCAATTTGAGTTGTCAATCCCTAAGGTGTTCTAGGATCCTGGATGCCTTTCAGTAGCTCAATGTTTTTCAATACGTAGATGAAGTTTCTGATAGAAGTTTCCATTTATTGGTTACTGATTTTGTTGTAGACATCTTAGTATAAATGTAATCATTAAAATAATCTCATATCCAGAGAAAGAGATTTGTTTGTCCAGCACAACCCTTAGATCAGGGCAAGAGGAATTCTTACATAGGTCCCACACTTCAGTAGACACACCTATGGCTGTGTTCCATGGCATAAGAAGTCTATATGTACCTAGAGTCAATGCCCCCTTCTAGATCTTTGAAGTACCTGGAACCCCAGAATTCCCTACTCAAATTGTGCTAAACCTATTTCAGACCCAAATTCATCTTTCTGGTGGCTGATTGTTTAATCAGGTGCACCCCAGGCCTGAGGGGAACTCAATGGGTAGCTGTTCAAAAAGATATGAATGTGTAGACTAGGAAATCCATACAAGTGTACATGAAGCACCCCAAGATGCTGGAAGATGCTGGGAGGTGCTGGGAGTGGAAAGAGAAGCGGGTCAAGCTACAGCCTGGGGCTGAGAACGAGTTCTCAGTAAGCTGCCGTAAGCTGGTGTGGTACTCCAAGAAGTCTAAGAATTCTAAATTAGAACTTAGCTTTCGGGGTCATTCTGAACAGTGGCTCTCAAAGTTTAATGTGCCAAAAAGTATGTAGGCTCCTGTTAAAATGTAAATTCAGGCTCCACAAGTCTATAATAGTGAATGAAATGTCTATCCTGCAAGTGAGTTCCGAGATGACGCTGACACTGCCCCACGTGGACCACACATTGAGTAAAAAGGAGCATGAAGGAAGGAGAACATACCCATTTTGTTTAACACTTTTTTTAGCTTGGTTTGCAGCTTTTAAATAATTATGGTATGTAGTTCTCTTTTTGTATTCTTATCCTAGAGATACATGCAGGCTTTTCTTTCTTCAGAGTGATCTGTCCCTTTCCATAGAAAGCTCGACTTTTGGTCAGAGTGTAAAGTTTTGAAAAAGAATTATTTGTATTCATTAAGTTTGCCCACACAATGCCCTAGGTAGTTGCCTAGTTTACCTACGGATATTCTTTCTCTTTCTCTTCCTCTCTCTCTCTCTCTCTCTCTCTCTCTCTCTTTAACCTATATGTGTTCTACCACTAAACTACACCCCCAGTCCTTTTACTCCCCCACCTTTTTTTTATTGTAAGAGTTTTTCCCTAAGTTTCTGAGGCTGGCCTTGAACTTGCAATCCTCCTGCCTCAACCTCTTCCTAAGTCACTGGGATGATACATGTGTGCGCCCTGCACCTGGCCAGAGATGCTATTTCTGTTGGTGTAAGCACAATGAAGACTTCTCCTGCAGCAACCCTGCCTTATCTGTCTTCACTACTCCAGGTTTACAGGCTCCACCTTTAATTCTTAGAGGCACCTTCTAAATAGAAACCAGGAAACCAGATCAGAGTAGAACCTTGCCACTCCTTCTGGAAAGGTATGTGTCTTCAGCAGGTGCAACCTTGCCCCTAGTCATTCTGGGAGATTCTCCTTACATGCCCTTTCTTCCTCATGGACTTCAAACTTCTGATTCTAATTTTCTCATTCCAGCATCTTTCTGAGGTCCCAGAGACTTATTTATAAATCTATTTCTGAGAAAAACCAGACCCAGTTTCAATCTTGGTCTCTAAAAACAATAATTGCATATGGCAGCTGTCAAGATCCATCCACCCCACAGAGGGTAGCTGCTTTTATAAAAAGCAAAAATACATGCACTTAAAAGTGAAAAAGGTGAAATCCTAAACCTTGAGACCAGGTTTTTCCCTGGCTGGCCCTGTGTGTGTCCCAGGCCATACCTCTCAGCCCTCCAGCTTTGTACACATTCCCATTTCACTGAACTATTAGAATTTTCCTGAACAAGATATTGTGCTTTAATTTAATCATTGTTGTTTTAATTTTGACTTCTCTAATCACACATAATGTTGACTATCTTTGCATATTTTTATTTGCCATCTGTATAGCTTCAATGGTGAGGTATCTGTTCAGGTCTTCTGTGCATTTTTTAGTATATTTATTCATGTCCTTATTGTTGAGTTTGAAGACTTCCTTGCACATTCTGGATAATAATCCTTTATCACATATGCCTCTTGCAACTATTTTTCTCCCAATGTATGGGTCATGTTCTCATACTCTTTTACAAGAGTGTGTTTTTTGCAAACAAAACTTTTTTTTTTAGTTTTATGAAGTAATTAAGTAATTTCTATAATGAATCATGCTTTCAATGTTTTTATCAAAAAGTCACTGCCATATCAGAGGTCATTTATACTTTCTCCTGTTATCTTCTAGGAGTTTTATAGTTTTGCATTCTATGTTTAGGTCTATAATACATTCTGTGTTAACATTTATAAAGGATAGCAGATCTGAGTGTAGATTTACAGTTGGCATGTGAATGTCCTGTTGCCCTGCTCTGCTTGAAAACTATCTTTACTCTAATGTTTCGCCTTTGCACGTTTTTCAGATATCAGTTGACTATATTTCCATAAGTCTATTTCTGGGCTCCCTCTTCTGTCTCATTCATCTAATGAGTCCACTCTTTTGCCACTAACAATGACACATTGTCTTGACTAATGGCCACTTTTTCATTAAGGCTCGATGTCAGGTAATGTCAACCCTCTAACTTTGTTCTTCTCTTTCAATATTCGGTTGACTATTCTAGGTCTTTTTGCCTCTCTACATAAACTACAGAATTAGTTTGTCAATACACACAGAGTAACTTGCTGGGATTTTGATTGGGGCTGCATTGAATCTATGGATCATGTTGGAAAGAACTGACATCTTGACAATATTGAATTTTCCTATTGATGACCACAGAAAAGCTCTCCATTTATTTAGTTCTTCTCTGTTCTTTCACCAGAGTTTCATTGTTTTACTCACATAGAATTCCCATATCTTTTGTTAGATGTATACCTAAATATTTCACTGTCTTGGGTGCTGAAATAAATGGGGCTATCCTCCATATTTTCTCTGCCAAGGATTTTTTCCTTCTCCTTCCATTTTCCCTTCTTCTTGAACTAACCATTTCCTATCATTTTGTTCAGGAAATCTTTCTAAAGCACATATTTAATCTCTGACTCGCTCACTCATACAATTATTCCATGTCTACTACATTCTAGTTGTTATCCTAAACTATGAGGGGATTTTTTTTCCCCTCATAAAACTTTCTACCTTCATAGAATTCACATTGAAATGATGAGTAGCCAATAATCATGAGAAACTCTCTGTACCAGTCAACCACGTGAAGAGATACTCATCAAGCACTAAATGAGTAAGCGAATAACTGGTAAAGTTCTCTGTTTCTTCTAGTGTCCAAAACCTTCAGTTTCAGTTAGCTCTCTCCTTCACCAAATTCTTTACAAAAATGTAGATGGAGATCTCCTATTTTCTACCAACTGCAACTCCTTATCAAATTCAATGATGAGTTCACCTTCAGCACTTAGTAAATACTTAAATGATTGTCTGATGTTTTACAAGCCACATTTTGGACTACAAATCCTTCTATGGAAATCTGCAAACAAAAATGTTAAATCTGAAATGAGAGATGCCTTTCAAAACTCACGTGTGTGGATAGTCTTGAATATGAGAGGAAGAAACAAGGGAACATAAAAGAACCACCTCCTCCTTTATTGTACGTTAAAAGTTCTCCCTCTCCTCATCCTAGATTGTAATATAAGCAGTTATAAACCCCTACCCTTCACCTGAGTCAGGTTCAATTGAGCCACTGTTTAGTGTTTGTTTATTTCTGTCAGTCAGGAAAATGCTGAGAAACCACCAGTAGAAACATTATTCAAGCCACCAAAGTTTTACTATCAACTAGAAAATCCACAAATAAAAATGAAGATGAGAAAATGCATCACTAAAAATCTAATGTGCAGTTGGCTAAATGATAAACCAATTTGAATTAGTGAATACTAATTGAAAAACTGCATGACAAAGTATTTTCCCATTAAAGCAGGAATTTGCTAAAGGCATTTTCAATTATTCATCATGCTTCAGTAAAAAGCTTCACACATCCTAACAACAGTGTCTCTTTCAACTTTGCCTACTGATCGAATTTTTAGCACAATGGCTACCTAGCCCAAATGACTTTAAAAATTATATGCCAACGACCTTGACAATGTTCTTCCATTTTTATGAGGTTCTTTTCTCTCTCTCTACCGTCCTCACACCTAACTGCAGAGATGCTTTTAACTTGAGAACCTAATTATTATCTAAGAGTGTTAATATTTTTAACCTTATCGTGGCTGATCTGCATCTCAGAAACTCACAGTGCACTGTACTTTCCGAGACAAGTAGAATATTTAAAAGTTTTGACCATCTAAAAGGACACTTTCGATGAAGGACTGTCTCTCTTTGAAGTACACAAATATTTGAATGTCCTTTCAATTGCTTAGATAACTTACTCTTCTCAAAATCAGGGCAGAGGTGACTGCTGGGAGCCAAAATTGTGGATTCCAGGCCTACAGGGAGGGGAATATATCTGGAACATAATACCCTGTTGGTGCTCAATAAATGTTTATTAATGAGCCCCATTTTTTTGACCCAGGCACAGAGAATAAATCCAAGGAAGGAAGATTATGCAAATAGACAGAAAGGTCACCCAGTCCTACATGGGGGTGTGGCCCAGGGTGGGGGCAGAACCAAGTCATTCAGGTGACAGGACATTCTCCTGGGTGTACAGCAGTGACCCTTGCAGCCCTCATTCCAACAGTTATCTATTCCATTATAAAATAATGTAGAAGAACATTTCAGTCAGTGGCTGCAAAAACTGCTGCTTGGGGAAAAAAAAAAAAAAAAGTTCCCTTCTCATAACGGTTTAAAGAGATTCTTAGAACAGAGACTCTTGATGGAGAATAGATAGTGAAGAAGTGAGTCAAAGTGCAACCCAGAAGAATCATTCATAATTGGAATGTGCACATTCTGTAACTGTAGGCTAGAGGGAGAGAACTCATGAAGCTAGGCTTAAATAAAATATCTTTACAGTGAACCATTTATCATGAAAGTAACGTGTTAGAAAGAATTACAAGTATTGAAAATTCATGTCATCCAAACTGATGACATTGGATGAGGGCCACTCCAAAAGCAAAATTTACAAAACAGCATTCACTTTCACTGATGTAAAATAGAAAAGTCAAGAAACAGTTACCAGAATGCCTGATAAGATTCATCTCTTCTTCCTCCTCAATACTGCAGGAAAGGCTGTTCATGTGATTTGGCACAAGTTGTTAGCTATTTAAAATTATTGTTTTTAATTTAGTAAGTAAAACCAAAATTTGCAATGGTTTATTTTAATGAAATATTTATGATACCTCAGGAAAATAGCTAAATAACTCTTGATCTAAAAACGAACAATGAAACTGAAATAAACTGATGTCTCCCAGTAGGACATACAGCTCAAAATAACACACACATAAAAGACTGACATGCATAACGTTGGACTCTATCTCATAGACATTCTCTTCTTTTAATTGAAATCTTATCTGAAGTGAAGATTACCTCTTTTCCTTCTGCTACACTAATCTTTTCTAGCCCGAAGGCCCATAACTTGTGAATTATTAAACAATCATATTTGTAGCAGCAAATTGATTTCTGAGAGAATCCATATTGATTAAGATATTTAAGACTAATGATTTTGAGGTTAAAGTGTTTAGATATTATTACGTCTGAAGAACTAAATTGGTAGAGTTTCATTTTGTTTTTTTGCTATTTATATTGCTTTCCATTAACAGATAGTTCCACTTGCTCCTCAGCCTTGAATCCACCCATCAGACCAAAAGATGAGCCAGTTTTTCTCACCCTGGCAAAGCACTTGATAGGCTAAAATAATGCCAAGTTGTCACCCACATTCAAAAAAAGGGCAATGTAATGGCCTGGTCAGATGGTTAGCAACCTAACCACTTAATCAGGGTTAGGCTAATTGGTCTTATTCTATTCCTGCAATTCAGGAGGCATCCCCAAACTACAAACAACTGTCAATGAGCCATGCAAGAGTCACTGGAGGGGTATGCAGTCACCAAAACTCAGTGAGTTAATCACTAGTTACTAGGATAAAAGACTGACAAGTGCACAGCCAAGCCAAATTCAATGTAAGTCAGCATGTCCACCTTCATACATAGAAGACAATCCACATTCACATCTTGTATGATTGCCCCGTAATATCATCAGAGTTGTTTTGCATTGACTCAGGTGCTCAGAGGACGGAGATGCTGGAACCCCATAAACTGTGACCCCAACACTCAACAAGGAGGATTATCTTTGTGATGCCAATTCTGCAGGAAGTGTGAATGCAAGCCTCTCTGCTCCACCTCCAACTGGTGACATCTGCATGATCAGAGTATTGAACATCACCAAGCCTCTGTATTTAGTATGAAAGATGAGTCAATATTTACTGTAAAAGTTCAAGTAGAATAATGCAAATAAAAGCTTTTAAATTTTTAGAATACAGTACAGGTGCATCTATATATTTGTGTTGTTCTAGGTTGATATTAAAGTGAGACATTGTCTAAGGTTTTTAAAGTGGTAGAGTGTGAGTCCCAGACTTTCTCTCTCTCTTACTCCACATCTAAACCATCACCAAATCCTGTTGGCACTGACTTCAAAATGCAGCCAGAGACTATTACCACTTTTCCCCACCTCCATGCCTACCCTAGAGTCCAAGCCTCCTCTCCCCTGGATGATGGCATCAGCCCCCTCAGGGCTTTCCCTGCTTCTGCCTTAGGCCTTCTCTAGTCTCTAACATTGCTGGAATAATCCTTTAAAAATTTAAGCGAGGGCTGGTGGTGTGGCTGAGTGGTAAAACACGTGGTTAGCATGTAGAAGCCCTGAGTTCCATTCCTAGCACCAAAAATAAAAATGTGAGTGACGGATTGTCACTCCTCAAAATTTATAAAGGTTTTATCTCATTCAGGGTAAAAACTATAGCCATGACACTGACCTAATGACCCTACACAACCCTGCCCTGCCCTCTTCTCCTGACAACACCTCTTACTGTTCTCCCTCCATTATATGTCACTTTCTCACTTCCATCCCATTACTGCCTTCAATGTCCTTGAACATGCCAGACAAGCCCCTTCTGTTACCGCTGTTGGCTGGTGATGAGTCCTTGCTTCCCCGATGTTGAAGAACAACACCAGAGAAGCATGCCGAGGCAAGGTCAGAGTAGAAATTAGAAGTTTATTAAAGGACAGCAGAAAAGGAGGAAGAAGGGGACCCAAAAGGTGGAATCCGTTGGCGGGCAAATGTGTTCCCCTTTTTATAGGTTTGGTGATGGAATGTAAGGGGGAAGGGTTAGGACACAGGTGGGCCAAACGGGCAGGAAGGACTTAATTATCACTTTTTGGGATGGGCTTATCACTTCTCTGGGATGAGTTATCTCCAAATCTGTTGGGGGCTGTTTCCTGGGCTCCATTAACATTTCTTTGGGGTGGACTTTGGCCTAGGGCCTTTCTGGGACTTCATTAACATTCCATGAGTTGTCCTGCGTTTCCCGGAATCATTGTCAGCATGGCCTCCATTTTAGATTTCACTCCATATTAGACCCGATTTACCTAACTACACTGACTACCTAATTTTAAATCTGGCTTCACTTCCACAGGACATTCGTACCTGCCATTCCCACAATCTGAAATATGCACTTTCCAAACACGCGCAAAATCACTCCCTCAACTGCTTCAGGTCTTTTTTTGCAAATATCATTTTATGAATGGAGCTCTCCTGCCCACTCTGTACATAGTTACAGCCTTAACCACCTCCTTTTCCTCCTTTTGTTCTACTTTTTGCACCATTGGGCATGCTGTTTAGTATTGCTTATTTTCTTACTAGAATATAAGCTCTATGCTGACAGAGGCTTTCACTGCTGTATCCCAGTGCCGAGAGCAGTGCTGGATTAATAAAGTTATGTTAAAGAAGAAAAGGATGAATGAATGAATGAATTCCAAATATAGCCGGCTTTCTAACATTCTTCTTTTTTGGTACTGGGGATTGAACTCAGGGACAAGTGACTACTGAGCCACATCCTCAGTCTATTTTGTATTTTATTTAGAGACAGGCAGGGGCTTACTGAGTTGTTTGGTGCCTTGCTTTGAAATCTTGATCCTCCTGTCTTGGCCTCTGGAGCCTCTAGGATTACAGGCTTGCACCACCGTGCCTAGCTCTAACATTATTTTTGATTCTTATCTTTGCAAATCAGTTGCAAACTCTGGTATGACTCTTGAGCTTTAAATTAAAGAAGAAAGAGATGATTAGCATAACTAGAACCATTATCACCAGCACTAGAAAAAAAAAAAGTTGGCAACTTTCACCTATGTTCAGTTTCTCCAAAAATCTTGCTAATCGACTTGAACTTTTGAAATTCCTAATCTCACCATCATCTGGACCTAACTTTTATGGGTATCCATTTTCCAAAAGGAGGGGGGAAATATATCAATAGAAAGATCTCAACATTCCTTAAATTGAGATTTACAATATTTTTATTCCTCAACCGCATATACATTAGTCTCCAAAGTTCTCAGGTTAAAAAATAAAAAGGCTGGTTTATAATTTTTTAAACAGAAAAAAAATGGGCTGCAGCACTTTAAAACTTCTCAGTTGGAAAGGGATATTTTTGGTCAATGATCTATTTTTATTTCTGCTCTGCTGTTTCTCGAGGAGTCCAATGACAAGGACCTGTCCTTCAAAGTTTTCGTCTGTGGGCACAGAATTAGCATTTTCAATTACTTTCCCTGGATGAAGTATACAGGTCTCCTTCCTCCCATCCCCCCATCCTGCTCTTTCTCTCATTCTCTCTCCCCTCAGAGGATAGGGAGGGCGGTTTCTGAGTTACCCTTCTTTTTTCCTTCCCCTAGAATCTTTTTTCAGAAGGCTACAAACATATTTTTTAAAGTAATTTATGATTTTCTTTCCAAAATAAAGAACTGCGCATAAGATTTAAACATCAGATGATGTCTGCTTTAAACTGTTGACGCTATGTATTTTAGTTCACAAATTTGCTTTATGTCATTCTTAATCAACAGACATATATTTTTGTTACTCCTATTGATTCCACAGCAAAGCCAGTTAATGTTATTATCTTGGATAGTGTACTCAGAACAGTTATCCTCACAGACATTTTTAATAAAAGCAAACATCAACTGGGAACTCAGAAATGAGATCAGATTGTTTTTACCAACCAAGGGACAGTCATTGTTCTATTTCGCATTCTTCCTTCAATGTCCTGCCACTTACCAGCCTTTTTAATACATCAGGCTGGGCAGATCAAGGACAAATATGGAAAGGGAAAGACAAAAAAGAAGCAACTTCTGTTTAATTGTTGGTAAAGCGAATATCCTAAGAAGGAAAGCCAGAAAATCCAGGGAGCCTGGTGCAAGGATTGAGCTAAGGCAATGGGAGCCACAAATTCTTCTATGGTGATAGAGTTGCCTTGCCAAGTCCATAGATGATCCTGAAGGACCCTTCCTTATTCTGGCTCTGGTTCCATTAAGGGAGAGATAAATGAATCTCAGGCCTTTTAGACATATACCATGCTCATTAAAAAAGCACTTATGGAGCGGCTCTGGAGGCTGAAGCAGGAGGATTGTGAGTTCAAAGCCAGCCTCAGCAACTTAAAAAGGCCCTAAGCAACTTAGTGAGATCCTGTCTCAAAACAAAATATAAAAAAACAGATGGGGATGTGGCTCAGTGGTTAAGTGCCCCTGGGTTCAATTCCCAGTACCAAAAAAAAAAAAAACCTCATAGAATCTGAAAATATCTACTTCCATGCTCAAATTTTGCTGTTCAACTTTTAAGCCAAGAGAGCTGATGCTAGGAAAAAAAAACAGCTCTGGGATGTTCTCTTTTCAATTCCAAAAATAAATAAATAAATAAATACTCAAGACTAATTAAGGAGGTTAAAAAACAGGCAACTGACTAAATACCCAGGTCATCCCTTAGACCAGTGGGAAAGGACCACATTTCTTAAGCATTTACTACATGCCTATCCCCTGTGGAATTCTTGACATACACCATTCTAAGAATCAGATACCTAGGACAAATCACCTTGGGGCATCAAATTACATTAGTCCATGACAAATATTTTGTGATTGTTTTCCATGACAGAGACAACCATCTTCTAGACATTGATTTGCTTCACAGTTCCTCCAGAACCAAAGTCTACTTCAGAGCAGGTTTCCCCATGTATCCAACACCTAATACAAATTTCTACTCCAAATTTCTTGGAAAGGCGTATCTAATAAAACTGTCAGTAAAGTGCTTTGTCAGTTAAAAAAAAAGTATGAAAACATTGTTATTGCTAAAGATGTGTAAATCTGAAAAATATAAATCACCTTAATAACTCTAATAGCTCACCTCAAGTTATGTAAGTATAAAATTATGCTTATCAATAATAAAAATACATCAATAAAAAATAAAGAGGAGAGAACCGAACTAGGATGCTATTCCAAGCAGTTGCAAACATGTAAGTTCTCCGGGTGAGTCTCCAAACCATGTCAGTGCCATTGGCCGTTTTATTAAGTTTTCCTTTAGCAGATGTAACCTTCATAACCCAGTGTCTCCACAGGGTTGACATTTACCTGACAATATCTTTTTAAAGCAATAGCCTTCAGTGTTAAACACCTCTTCATTATAGGCTCATTGAACAAAGGTGGCATTCATTTCTTTTACAAAGACAGGCCATGGAAGCTATAGTAGTGACTTTTTTTTTTTAATTTTGTAAGAACCTAATATCTAGTTAGACACATTTTTATTACCCTTCAATAATGAGGTTTGTGTTTTGTTTTGAGCTTAAACAATGGATTGTACTCCAATGAATCTGTTTTTCTTCCTTATTACTCTTATGACTTTCAGAAGAAAGGAGAAAGAGAGTGAGTTTAGGCATATATATGGCCTATGTTCACCACACTGGAGGATACTGGTAAATCCAGAATTTCCTGCCTCTTTCAGTTAGTTTCATTATGGTGGATCCCAGAGTACAGAGGATCTAGAGCAGAGATACAATCTCTTTTTTTCTTATACTCTGGCTCAGTGTCATTTATATTTATAAAGGAACAAAAATCAGTGGAATCTCCCTGCCTCCCCTTCCTCTCTTCCCCCCACTCTTCCCCCCTCCCCCATCCCCTCACAACGCTTGCATTGCTTTTAGA
>NW_026000016.1:30535033-30567737 GCF_001458135.2 Marmota marmota marmota | reverse complement strand
CCCCACCAACGCTTGCATTGTTTAGAGGAATCCTGGGAATCTTATGGGGCAAAAAATTACATACTTGCAACATTACTGACTTAAAACATATTTTAGTGGAAATTCCTTTACTTTGGACTGGTACATTTTCTCTGATCCTACCTGTCTGGTCCTTAGGAGTTAGGTTCTAATACAACCTAATCATATGAGAAGGAAAAAGTCTTACAAAACACACCTACACACATTTTCCAGTGAGGACTCATACATTTGTTTTTAAACTTCAAATAGGAAGTGGGCTAAATTTTATAAGTCTATTTCAGCTACATTTATGGTCTTTATTTTCCTCTATCTCTTAGAACACTTTCTCAAATCCTTCTTAATAGAATGTGAGAGCTGGAAAGATCCTTAAAGATGACCCCTCCCTGCCTATAGGAAACTGAAGCACAGAAAATAAATTCAGGGTGAACATTCTACACCTGGTAAGTTCCTGGGCCTATCAGAACCCAAACGTCCTGACTCTTCTCCCAGGGCTTTTCTTTTATGCATAAGTTATTACTGAGTGACTGCAATAGGAGGAACTACCAACTGAAAGACTAGGACAACCGAGACAGAGAAGTCATTTGCATAAAACAAAAATTGATAAACAAAGATGGTGGACCAAATCTATTGCCCCCAACTCCCACCCTGCCACCTCCATATGCTTTTTTTAAAATAAAGTTTTATTAGAATGCAACCACCCACTCATCTCCATATTGCTTAAGGTTGCCTTTGCACAGTGATGGCAGAGCAGAGTAGTTCTGACACACAGATCACAAGACTAGTGAAGCAGAATATATTTATCACCTGACCCTATAGAACAAATTTGCCAGTCTGAGCCTAAGATCAATAGATTGTGTCAAAATTGGTATTAAGATGCAGACAATCTCTTTAAAGCAGAAAATAAAATGTAATCTGGTTGAATGTACTAATCCTAACCCTACCAGAATCCAGAAGGCTCTCCTAGACATTGTGGGCTCAACTCTGACAAGGAGCGACCTTTCGAACTCTATCCATCTTGCTACTCCCACAGCCCACCCTTGTATCTCAGTACCCCAATTCTGTGACCAGTGCTTCTGAATGCTAGTGTCTTCAGTGACTGAGCAGAAAAAGCCATCTCTCTGCAAGCACCCAATCATGTCCCATTAAAGTTCCCATACTTTGTGTACCTGTCATGTATCCAAATAACCGGTGATGAAATAAGAAGCGTGTGGGTTGGGGCTGGGGTTCAGTGGTAGAGGGCTTGCCTAGCACTGTGAGGCACTGGGTTCAATCCTCATCACTACATAAAACTAAATAAATAAAATAAAGTTACTTAAAAAATAAGTGTGGTGGGACATGCTGGCTTCTTTCTTCAAGAGGCCAAGATCTTCCTTGACCTTCTTTGTCCTCTTCTTTATACCCTCTTTTCTTAGTTGAAATTCCTAAAGCTAATCAGGGTACATACTTTAAGAGGTGAAAGCCGTAGTGAACACATGGACAGGGGCTAGAGCTCTCCTCATTCACTCACTTCATCCAAAGAGTCAGCCAGCCTTAGTTAGAAGGTCACTCCATGCTCTCTCTCTCTCTCTCTCTCTCTTCCCTTTTTCTCCTGGAAGCTAGCCTGGAATACTCACACACATAGCATAGACTAGATTGATTTCAGAAACTGAGAACCCCTCTATCACTTTCTCTCGCTGGTTATCTGTCCTTCTGCCCAACTCCTCAGACCATGGAACAAAAGTGATGGACAGGTCTTTCCCTTAAGGATATTAACATATGATACAGGATTGGCTGCATCATATGTTAATATCCTTAAGAGAAAGACCTGTCCCACTCTCACTTGACTTACCAGAGTTCTGGTTTGGAATTACAATCAGCCACAATCTCGCCTCCACCCACTACCCTGATCTATCATTTTTTAGTCCCTCTCTCATTTATAAATATACCTTGAGGTTTCCAGGCAGTGGATAGCTTGGTCCTAGCCAGGATTTTTAGATTCATTTGTAGATTCATCACATCTCTGGCCATGATATCTAAAATAATTTAGGACAGTGGAGCAAGAATATCTGGATTGGCCATTTACTAGTTGCTTGGTAAATCAAACACTATGCCTGTATGTCCTCAACTATAAAATGGAGACAGTAATAATCCTGACATCAACAGGAATGTTCTGAAAACTATATGAGTTCATTGTTGTACAGTACATAGAACTATGACTGGTACCATAAGTAATGACCATGATAGGTGCTCAATAATTGGGATGAAAATTAAAATTTGATTTTTAAGAAAAACTATCATCAACACATTATACATGTAGTCAGCTGGCCAACTTCAAAAAAGGAACTCACTAATGATTTACTTAAAATGCACATGTTTTGCTGAGCTGCTAGCTCTTTTTTTTTTTTAAAGTAATTCCTAATGCACTATAACTTCCAGAACCAAACAATGCAATATTTGAAATGGACACCTCTTCAGGGAGGTTTTGAAAACATTATTTTGCAAAATCCAAAGACTCTTCCATACAAAATTGTTCTTTCTTGCCTTTCTTTTCTTGCTACTCAATTTAAATCATCACTTTCTAGTCCGAAATATCCTCTTTCATGAATTCATTTAATAACCCTATCTGACTACTAAGCCCTACATTGTCTTGCCTTACTATGAATACATGTGGCCTCTGTGTTACACTAGGCATAGAATATCAATCCTGGTAAGTAAAATTTACTAGCTATGACCTCATATCTGCTGTTGATACTTTATCAAATGCAGCCTTATTGCCTAGGTTTGAGTCATGGGTATCCAACTGAATTCTAGACATCTCTACCTATTTTCCCAAATAACCTCAAACTGACAAAATTGATAAAACATAATTTTTAACTCCAAGACTGCTTTTTATATTCCCTATCTAAACTAATGATGCTATTATTAATTTTTTTTTCAAATAAGAAATCTATCCATAATTCCTCCCATCTTCTCTTTCCTCATATATAATGAACGATTAGCTTTGCCTCTTGTGTTCTGGATACTGGACCTCTCCAACTTCATGAGTACTCTGCCAGTTCACAATGCACAATCTCATCCAGAACCACACAGTAGTCTTTAGTCCTGACTCCTTCCTACCCCCTTCACTCTGTCATCTATAGTGCTATTTCTGTAACCTCAAGCTGGACCACACCTCCACAGTGCTTACCTTGCACCATATATCCCACTCCTTTAGATCAAAATATAACTCATGGCATGGCATATAATGCCATCACACTCTGCCTATTGACTGAATAATCTTGGCTTTTCCTCTCTTCCACTCAGTCACCTTCCATCTTAAGCTCCAGCAATACAGAATCAATAGTTCATAGAAAGTAGTTTCTAGAACATGCTATGTGGTCTCCTGCCTTTATATATGCTCTTCTCTCACCTAGGAATATCTTTGCCTACCTTATACACAGAGATACTATTATTTGTCCACAAAGTCTCAGGTAGATATTATCCATCTGTATCCTTTTCTGAATATACTAATTAGTGAGTATCTACTAAGGCAAGTCCCATGCTAGCACTGTTGATATTGCAAGGCAAATTAAAGTCATCTCCAAAGACAGGGGTGTCTTTTCTCCACACAACCTTTGGTCCCAGTGCATCTTTCCATGATAGCAAAAATGAGATTAAGTGGGAGTCATGTCTACACCTGTCATTCAACTCGATAACACATATAATACTCAATAAAATATATATTGAAAGAATGAAAACCTATTCATTGTCACTTTGCCTAATTTGTCCTTTGGTTTTGCTGGATTTATCAATGGACATATTCTAATGCAAGGCCTTGTGATCAACAATACAGGCTTTGGAATCAGACAATCTTGGTTCCAACCTCAGTTCCCCTATTCAGAATTCAGTGACCTTGGGCATGCAGATGATAATATACAAAACAGGGACAATACTAGAACTCTATTTCATGGTGCAAATGTGAGGAGTCAGCAAGATGACACACACAAATAACTCAAAACAGCACCTAGCATAAAGCAATTCTGCAATGTTACCTTTTATTATTTTATATTTAATATTGCACAGGTACACATAAAAGAGATAAGAAATTGTAGCAATAAATAAAATTAAAACCTTGGTTCAAATAGTCACTCTACAATCTTTACTTCCCCACTGATTTTCAATTGTGATGAAATTAAAGAGTTAAACACACATGCATACATGCACATACACACACACACACACACACACGCAAACATTTTTCCAACCAAGCCTTGTCATCTGAGGATGAGGGTTGAAGAAGGGAGTGCTGCTGGTTATGGATGTTAAATAAACAATTTTTTCTTACAACAAACCCCTGGCACCCTGTTCTCACCATGTCATGGCCTGAGATGACTTAGTGTCTCCCAAGCATGACCAAGCGATTAGCGGGGCTGTGTCTGTGCATCTCGACAGTAATGGGAGCTCTCTTTCCATTTGCCATGTATTGAAGCCTGAGCGCTTCGCTGCTTCGTGCATTTTCAGCTTGATGAATTCATTATTCTCCATATTTTTTCCTCCCTCCTTCAGAGAAAAATCTTTCCCCCAAATGCCAGGACATTTTCCCCCCTTTTAAAAAATGGGATTTTAAAATGCAGAATCTTGACATCACATCTCTAAGAACTTAGCTGTTACCCAATGCTTCTTTAAGAAAAAGAAGAGAACAATGAAATGTAAATTCTCTTTTGTTAAAAAAAATGAGAAAATTTATTTTATTGCATATTTTGTGTATGCCATGTTGTATTATACACATATGCAGGGTGAAATAATTAACACAGTCAATTTTACATATCTATCATGTTTCATTATACAAGAGCACCTAAAAGCTTGTCTCTTACCTAATTTTCCATATGCAATATTATTAACCACAATTATTATTCTATACATTAGGTTTCTAGGTTTATTAATCCTACCTTACTGCAAATCTTCAAACTTTGACACCTATCTCCTCATATATTTCCCCTACCTGCCCCTGGTAACCAGTACTGTTTTTCTATTTCTGGTTTATTTTATTTAGCATAATATCCTCCATGTTTGTTCATGTTTTTACAAGGCAGTATCTCCTTTTTAAAGCTGGATACTATTCCATTGTGTGTATTTAAACTACAATTTCTTTAACCATCATCTGTTGATGCACACTTAGGTCATTTCCCTATCCTTTTTTTTTTTTTTTTTGAAGTTGTTAGTCTAGTTTATTTAAATACATAATTCAGAAAATATGACAT
The DNA here is from genome assembly GCF_001458135.2 of Marmota marmota marmota. NCBI lineage: Eukaryota > Metazoa > Chordata > Mammalia > Rodentia > Sciuridae > Marmota > Marmota marmota. The sequence continues at coordinate 30,562,500 of NW_026000016.1, read as the reverse complement.
TCTGCTAGGCATACTTAATAGAATATTTGAAGCTCAACCAAGAATGCACCAAATACAATCATGTTTCCAAATACCCTAGTATTGCCTTTCACTCCATAGAAACATACAAATATAAGTTGACTATTTTCTAATAAAGTATCTTTTTAATATATCTAGAAAAAAAAAAACAGCCAACAGTTTTGTTTTGGATAGGCAATGTTAAGCTGGTCTACCTGACAGATCTCAGGGCTTACCTCTCACTCAGCTTTTTTCCTCCCTGTAAGTAAAGCACTGTCATTCCCAGAATGCAGCCCTCACTCCTTCTCCCACACAGAGGGCATCTGCCCAGCTAGACCCTGCACTCATGCACGGGGATGCACTGCAGGGTGACAAGGGCAATTTCTGCATAGTCTGTGCTCTCATGAGGCACTACCAGATGAAAATTGTGCCACTGACCTGAAATAGTGGATAGTAGAACAAACACCTTACTGAAAACCAGTCTTGGGCTTCCAAACAGTGCTTTTAGCCATGAGATTGTTTGGTTTCCAGTAGCAAGAGAATTGGAGGGAGAAGCAATAGATAGGCTTTCTTGACTGAATCTGAATCAAGATCTAGACTTAACCAGCAGTGGGGACTCTGCCAATAAAGAAGGTTGCACTGGTCTTTCAGCCACCTGCATGAGACATGAAGCATCAGAAAGTTACATCTATGAGCCTTTAGGATAACGGTTAAAAGCTCTACCAGGAGTTGAACCATTTGAACTTAAAACCTGAATTGGTTATTTAATCCTCTAAGCCTCAGCTTTCTTATCTGTAAAATGGTCCTGCTCCTATACACCTGAAATATGGTGATTAAAGAAAATAATTCATGAAATATGTTTAGTACAAATTTAGCCATTATTAGAATGAGTATCAAATGTGGTGGCATTGACTATTTTTTTTTCTTTTTTGATAATTTTCTGAGACCACTTCAAACACTTATTTCCTTTTTCAGAATTCTTCCTCAGTTAAAAGTTATCTTGTTATTAATAGATTAAAAGTTCTTATCTTACCAAAATATGAACACAGTTATCACCATCTGTGGATATATAAATATATACATTAAAAATAATAGGAATCTTCTCCAAACAATGGGTAATATGCAATGACAGCAGAGATTTTTTGCAATGTGTATCAGGTTATTATAAAAATGCTATTTTTTTTTTTGGTAGTAGTAGGGATAGGTAAGTGCTCTGCCCCTGAGCTTCATCCCCAGATGCTAAAAGTGCTACCTTCCATAAAATTATATCAAAAAAGACCCTGCCTGCTAATTGGGTTTCTTACATAGAGCTAAGTCTTCTCTCCCAGAAGTTAAAAATGTCCCAAACAGATATTTCTTCCATTTGGTGAAATAACCCCATATCCTGCCATCCTTCTCCCAGGCTCAACCTTGCTGTGGCCACAGAAGATGACATTTCAGATCTAAATATAGGGTCATGGTACTGGGGGAGGGGCAGGGAGATAATAGGAAGGGAGGGTAGGTGGAGGTTGATGTGCTATAAATAACTGAAGAACATGACTGCATTTAGAGCTTCCCATGTGGAGGATTCAAGCAAATCTCATGCTTTGTTTCCTGAAACAAAAGAAACAAGGGCTACATCCAGGTTTCTCAGAGCTCCTGGCAGAAATACACTCTTCTATATATTTTTTTTTCTTTTGAAGAACTGAGAGCTCAAAATAAATCCTTATGATCACTTTAAGACCTAATCCCCAAGCTGCACCACACTCTACTTAGGAAATGACCTGCCCACACTAGCTGACACTAACTTCATGCAAATAGCTCCCTAAACATTAAAGTTTTATTTGGCAGTCTTAACAAGGAGAGTACATATTTCAGTTAAGTATTTGTTTCTCTAGCATCTCCAATATGGATGCTTTTTACAATGTTTTGGCAGAAACAAACATCTGTTTTGGGGATGACACCTGATAATTTTCTCCATTCCTATAATGGGAAACTGCTGACTGGAGGAAATGTTTACAAAGATTCTTTGTGCAGGGAGGATAGCTCAGGTGTCTGCTCAGCAGAAAGTACAACAAATCAACATTGCTGAAAGTCTCAGAGCTATCTCCACTCAAAATTTGCCAGGATATGTGCTACAGAAGAGAACCCCATATTGAGTCCACTGTAGAATTCTCTGCAAAAATCCTGGTCTATTCCGAGAGATTTGGTGACTAATCTGCATTCCTGTCAAATTGAGAGGGGTCTATATGCATGTGGATTTGTAGAGTCCCAGGAGAAGTTGGGGTCCATAAACCAGTGAATGAATCCCATTAATACATATATGTAGCTTTTTCATCTGTGACATCAATGACATGTTTTACTTGCCTATTTCTGAATATTCTTTATTAAACAATAAACTCAAGAATAATTTCATACAAATCACCAGTGTATGTAACTATTATTCCTTATTATTACCATGGCTTCCTCACAGGCCTGCCGTTTCAGAGTCACAGTGGAGTTTGCCGGTGTGGAACCCCTTTGTGGCAAGTCTGAATCCCAAGACAACTTTTACAAAACCAACTTCGTAAAAAATCATCTGGAGAGAGTCTGTAGTAACTCTGAACTTCAAAAGATACTGATAAAATATCTGAAGCTGGCAGGGTGGGGCAGTCTTCAATATTTATCAATATCTTTTGGAGTTATGGAAGTTCTTTTGAACAGTTTCATAAACCACCTTCCAAATTTTCCCAGCCCCATTTGTAAGGATTCCCGACAGAAAGATGTTTAACCAACAGATGTGCTTTCCGGAAGAACCTCCAAATGCCTAGCCAAACAAAACTCAGAGAAACATGCTAAAAAGGTCACCCTCAGACCAGGCTGGAGAAGAAAGAGGTGGCAAAAGTTTTCTCCAAGCATTTCAAGGCAAAGCTATTCCTCTGATGACCAGGTTCCAGTAAGTGACTTTATAAATCCCTACAATAGCTACTTCTCTCCACCTCTATATTTTTTTCATATAAATTATGCTATTTTCATCTTCAGCTAAAAAATAGCTTTACCATAGGTTTAAATGGGATAATATTTACCTCTTCAATATTGTGGAAGGCAATGGTGGTCAATTCTTGCTTAAAAGTCATTTGCCTGATGTCATTCATAAACTACCATGATCTTATCGCTCATGGAGAGACTAAGAACAACTGATATCCAAGCTCTCGGAGGCTAAGAGTAGTCAAATGTTTTCCTTCTAATTGATCCAGAAAAAAATCAGCTTGGCTACAGAGAGGCTGCCAGGGTAGATGGCATCTATCACATAGGGACAAACAAGGAACTGAAAGCAAAGCTAAGCATGGTCCGTATAAATGTATACAGTTCCTGGAAAGTAAAATACAGATCTCCTCGGCAGAATGTTTAATAAGTAAAGACTATGCTGATTTCTAGAAACCAAGCTGCAGACAGAGGTAGACTGACCTAAATCTAAAGAGTCCAAACTTCAGATTCCCTCACACTGGAGGCCCTTCCCATGGACCTGGGTACACCTGGTTGTGTATTTTGGTGAAATTTCCTAAAGCAAGATATTTTAATCACAATTGATCTCTGGCTTTTCCTCCACACCTCTCCTTCATTGGGTAACCCAGGAAAAGCCACAGGCATTTTTAGAATTTGGCTAAGGGAAAGTTATCAATATGGTTAATTTGGGTTTATATTTATGTGGCTCATAATCACTTCCACATATCATTAAATTACTGTCAGTCATCCCCATGTAGGAATGACTTGCAAGAATGCTCCTCACCTTCTAATGGGAGTAGAGAATGCAGGGCCAGAGATCAAGCAGAAATGCAAACAAGTCCTTTGGGGGCCCAAGAGCTGAACATATTTCATCATGGAATAGAAAGGTTTGAAATGGATGAAGTTGGATACTAGTCGGGAAAATTCTTCTAATCTTACTGCTCACATAGGATGTCAGCTTGATAGAGGTTTTCCCAAAATTTGACAACAATCCTAAAAATTTATATCACGTTGCCAATAATGAGTAGTGTAACTGAAAAAGAAGCCTTTTAAAACCATCAATAACAAAAAAAAATTTCAATCAACATTCTAGAGGAAAGACTGAATTATTTTTCTATTCTCTCTACAGAAAATGAGATTACAAAATCTTTGTTGTCATATGAAGAGGCAATCAATGAACATTCGGCAGAAGAAAGAGGGAGAAAGCGATGTTTTATAGAGGAGTATCAGAGAGCTAACTAAAATTATATTTTTTTTCTGAATTTTTAATTGTTGTGATATTTATAAGCTTTCCTAAATTTAAAATCACTTTTATGATTTCCTCTCTTATTCTGAACAAGTATATTCACTTTTATACCTAATTTTCCAGTTTTAATTTTATATCCTTTCTCTAAGGTAGCTAAGGAGAAGGAGTGGGCAGGCATCCATGTGTGGCATCGTTCAAAAAGAAACCTCAGGACATCATGTAGGTAGAGCATTTGTCTAGCATGCATGAGGCTCTGGGTTCAATTCCCAATACTGAAAATGGAAGGAAGGGAGGGAGGGAGGGAGGATTATGGTTTAGATGAGGTGTCCCACAAAAGCTCATGTGAGACAATTTAAGAAGGTTTAGAGGAGAAATGATTGGGTTATAACCTTAACCTAATTGGCAATTTAATAATCCCTGATAGGATTAACTTTGTGGTGACTGGAGGCAGGTGGGGTGTGGCTGGAGGAAGTGGTTCTTTGGGGGTGTGACTATGGGGTATATATTTTGTATCTGGAGAGTAGAGTGTCTCTCTCTCTGCTTCTTGATCATCCCGTTAGCTGGTTCCCTTTCCACATTCTTCCTCCTTGATGTTCTGCCTCACCTCTAGCCCCAAAGAATGGATCCTGCTGTCTAATGGATTGAGATTTCTGAAACCAAGAGTCCCTAAATAAACCTCGTCTCCTCTACAATTGTTCCAGTTGGGTCTTATAGTCACAGCAGCGAAATAGCTGACTAAAACAGAAAGAAACCCATCAACCCACAGAAAAGCAGACTGCAGTGGTTATGCCCATAACTCTTCAAGGAGGAAATAATCATTGCTGCTGCCTGGTTTGGCTTCTCTTTCCTGTTAGAAAATACCTTTCAGTGCTCAGCTTAGGGATATCTGAGTACATGCACTTTAGTAAGGCATGTGATCCCACTGTAATCCTACTAAATACTCCCAGGGGAATTCTAATTTCAGGGGGAGAAGGCATGTGAAGGGATGCTGAGGGTTTCATCTTAGCTTCCCATCGAGACTCTGTAGAGGAGTCTGGGTCAAGGGTTTGATAAGGGTAACCATTTCCTGTCTACCTCTTCTGGCCTATAAACTTAAATCCAGTAGAGTAGATAGAAAAGGCCACTCTCTAGGTACAGCAGCAATGGCTGGTGTCCCACCCATTTCCCTTCTCCCTCATGAATTCAGTTCAGGATGGCGCAGGTGCCATCATCTGGAATTGTTCGTCAGAGGCAGCCTCTGTCCATTATAATGGTTTGTCTCCCTGCTTGCTTGTGCAGCAGTGGAAAAGTCCCCAGGTATCAACCTCCACTGAAGTACTAACCAATGAGCAACAGAAGAGTTACCTACAAATGCTCCACCTCCTTTATCCTTTGGTGGGATCATTCTGAGGCCCTCAGAGAATCCTGTCTCCAGCTATCCACTATGCTAACTTTGCTGATATGTGAACGTTTTACTAGCTGCCTTCCTTCTCTGATGTTTTTATTTTTCTACTGATCTGACCTCCCAAACAAACTACTTGACCTCAATGCTTTGACTTGGGGTCTGTTTCTGTGGGAAACAGAAACAAGGGCTGAAATATTTAAGTACCATCAGGGAAAACAACCAGGAGAAAGTAAAGTCATTCCCAGAGTAGCACAGCTACTATTACTCTGCTTATTAGGTCTAGAAGCCATCACAATCTTTCCTTCCAATCACCTTAAATAAGAAGCTAGAGGGTGGGGAATTTCTTACCATCAGGTTTAATTCTTTACACATCATTTTTCCTTATTGTAACTCTTAACACTCAGGGTATGATTGCTGTTGGATATGGGAAATTGGTGGCAAATTATTTACTGTACTATCTTTCTGCCTGTTTTATGGGGCTCCTTCCTCAGCTTCCCTGTCCTTCCAGTTAACACTGTTCTGTGGACTCATTCTAGGTTTCTGCCCCTGTTTGAGAACCCTATCCTTCAGATCCAGTGAGTTTTGATATAGTGACTTGACCACTCAATTCACATTGCCTTCTCTTTCTGTGAACTCTTTGGGCTTGGCAAAACACCATACCTGCAACTTTCCCTGGCTTCAATTCTAGTCTCTTCAACTTCTACTTGGAATATCTTCCTAGATGATATGTCCATTTTCAAAAGCAGCCCTGGACACTTTTGGAGATGTCTTCTGCTTTAACTCCATTAATTTACCACATCCTCAAGGAGAATGTCTGTTAGGAACAATTATCCAGACAAAACTCAATGAGAAAATAAGTGCATAAAGAAAAAGAAAGAGCCTCATATACATGTATGGAGTGCCTCAAGTTTACAATTCCACTGGAGTGGTTGATTAAGTGTTAACCACAGTTTCAGGTCTTTGGTTGGAAGTGCAACAGAGTTCCACAATAAGATATGAAAGGCAGATGCTAGGAACACAGTCCTTCTTGTCTACATAAGTGTAAGCGTTTGTTGTTTGCATTTCCTTACTTGTCTGAAAATTGGTGAGTGGTTAATTAATGATAAGACAAAACTGAACAGCAGATATGAATCCCTTATCATTCAAAAAGAGAAATTTACCTCAGGCATCACTCTTTTGCTGGTTAAAATTATCAACCAGTAAGTGGAAATATGCTTTCTAGGATACCATTAATCAAAAGACCCAACCAAAGATTTGATAGCATGTATATACAAGTGTGCATCCAAATTTCCTTCATAAAATTTTCCATTCTGATGTAGTTAATATTCATTATACACCTATGGCCCACTACTCAGTAATGGCTCAAACTTCCCTTTATATTCATAGAAAAAGTGTGTTCCTATAATTGGTTGTTTCCAGGTCACATGACTTGGTTTCCACGGGAGACCACCCGTGCCCCTGCCATAGATGTACAAATCATTCTACAGTGGAAAGCATTTGTTGGGAAGTCCTTCTGTATCACTAATTGCTGGTTGTTTGAACAGTTTTCTAAAATTTACTTTCTGAGAAAAGTATTTCATGAATGACAAAGATAATCTTTCTAGACCAGTGGGGGTGAGTCAGTGTGCACCCCCACCCTGAAGCATGGATGTTTTTATAATTTAGACCAATGGATCCTATCATTAAAGTTGAATAATAGTACTCTCTACCCAAATTGCAAAAATATAAAGGTAAGAATACACCAAACAATCAATGCAAAAGCATGTTAGCCCTATCCATATTGTTCTTTTACTACTCTTAGGTATTTTATATAGTGTCACTTTTGTATCAAAAAGTTCAGTAAAAGTAGCTCATTTCAGGTATCACCATTTCATTTGGACCATCTGAACAAACATAGAAGTCTTGCTCTGATTCCACAATTAAGATCCCCTGATACGTTGCTGCCACTGCTATCATCTGTCATTTCTAAAACTCAATAATTCAGCAAATATTCATAGGGTTCCTACTCTGGGTCAAGCACCAGGCAAAGATAAAGACGACAAAGGTCCTGCCCTCACAAGGTTTACCCATCTAATGGGGGAGACAGGTAAAGAATAAGTGAGTGCAGGCCTAACAGAAAACCACAGAAGGGAAGGGAATCTTCCTCTGAAGATGAAGAACCAGAGAAGGAAGATAGAATGTAACAAATGATGGCAATGTAAGAGAAAAGATAGGGCACTGAGGAGGCGTCTTATCTGGTCTCACTTATAGACTCTTTGAAGTATTGCCTCTAGAAAGTAATTTCTGAATATGTTTGGCTCGTGCCACTTACCCATACCTGTTCCTCAAGTATCATTTTCTTTTTCCCCCAAGTTCCACTGCATCCCAACAGGAGGATATGCATGGATTGATTTTTGTGCCTAACCTTTCTTTCCCAGACAGGGTATGATATGCTGCTTACAAAGGCCAAAGAATTATAGAGGGCTGCCAAGTGGATTTTGGAGTCCCACATAGTCTGGATTTTTCAGAGCCAATGTACCTGCATGACCTCAGATGGGAATGGGGGCTTCACTTTGGCCACACATCCTAAACCACATACAGTGCTTAAGATTCTAAGCTGTCAGTCTTTGTGCCTCCCCTTTAGCAATATTTAACTACTTGTGACATGAGATTCTGAAAGCTTTTTGAAAGTCTTATTCACTAATGGAAAAGCCTCTTACATATTTTATAAAACTAAACAAACGTCAAAGTTAACACTCAAGTGCAACTTGTTTTTTTTTTTTTCCTAAACTCTCCGAGCCTTGTCAGCATATAAATCCCTCTTGCAGGTCTATTAAAACCAATAGTGGAGAAGTAGTGAATTATTAGGAGAAAACTAAGATTATAAGCTCCCCGAGGGCAAAGACTCTATTTTATCTTCTTGTTCCCTAGTGGCCAGCATAGTGCCTGACCCAAGTAAGAGATCCAGAGATGTTTAATTGTACTGATGGGGGAAAAAAAACCTGCAAGATATTTAATTACATTAAACACTCAGCTTTTGTTGATTTTCCTTTTAACATTATTAGCTATCTCCAAAATTAAACTGTAAATGAAAACAAGAATTCTTTATATCTACAGATGCAGAATTCCATTGTAAGTGTGCTCTGAATCAAACTCCGTATAATACTTCATAGACTCCCCAAATTTATGAAGGCATACAGGCTTCATATCTAAGGATAATGAGGACAGTAATTATAATAATAATTACCACTGATTAAATGCTAACCATGTGCTTAGCACTGTGCTAGATGCTTCCTTATGCTCTTTTCATTCACACAAGGTCACCTCCTCCATCAAAGAGGTTCCCCTAGTCACCATATCTAAATATCACCTCCAGTTGGTTCATCCACATCTTCCCTTGCTTTATCATCATTCATATTTTGTATATTTATTTGTTCAATTAGTTTTCTTGGTCCAGCTCTACTAACCAGAATGTAAGTTCCATGAAAGTAGAAACTTTATCTTCATTGTTCACTCTTGGATATTTAGCAATGATTAAAAGCTCAAATAGTTAATGGATGAAAGGATGAGTTAATGAATGAATTTATCCATCCTTTAAAACAACTCTGAAAATAGGACATTTAGCCCCAGGAACTAGACCCATCTCTAAGTCCTATGCTCTTCCTGGCACCCCGTGCTGACCCACACATATAGAATAAACAAAAAATGAGGGAAAGCTATCCCTCCCCTTATCTTCTCCCACTTCTATCTGGTAGAACCAAAGTCTCCAGTTCTTGCTTCAATTGCCCATTCTCAGGGGAGCACAGTGTGCAAAAGTCCACACATATTAATCACATCCCATGCTACTTTTATACAACTTATTTGCAACCCAAGAAGGAAAGATAATATCAATGGGAGTTTGGAAGCAGAGACAGTCAGATTTAAGAGCCATTTCTGAGTCACCTGAAGCATCCCTGCAGTATGAAAGTGGCCTAAGGCACAGAACAGAATCAGAGAAGTTGATTTCTTTGAACTCACCGGGAGACGATGAGGGCAGATGCAAGGTTAAGGTGACGGGTGTTTTCCTGTACCGCAGTCTTGCCCATTTGTATCCAAGACCCTCCACCTCTGAGGTACCCTGTTGAATGACTCACTCCTGGCTACATTCATGCCTCAAAAAATATTGGGTAGAGATTGCGCTCGCTCTGGCTCCCATTCCACAATGATCTCACTCCAGCTCCTGGTCCATAATGATGAGATTCTGCCTGAATTATAACCTACAGCAGATTTTCTATTACTTCTTTTTAAAAAATGGACTTTTATCTTCCTTATATTTTAAATTTTATCTCCAGGTAAATATCACTTTTTCTCCAATATATTTTTATTTCATGAGCGTGATAGATGAAAACAGGAGCCAGTGTTTTAATTGCTCTAATAAAATGAATCATCTCTTTCATTCGCATTTTACTCCTTGCAGTTTTTTTTTTTAATGTGTAAGTGCATTTCTGAGAGTTCTTAAATGTAAGCATATCTCTGAGCTTGCTAACTATATTTCCCATAGTAGGTTATTTTAAATGAATGTTTAAAGTAGATTACATATCTCAAGGGACTGGTAATGGGCAATGGAGTCATTCATTTTGAAGTCACCAGTTCAAATTTAGTCCAGACCTTAAGCAATGACTACCCCACCACAATCACTACCCCAACAACTATTTGGCTTACTCTTGTGGAAGAAGACTTAGTGGCACTTCTCTGGTTCCTAGTTCAGGTTCCTACTTCCTCAGTCTCCACAAGTGCCACCATCATCTCAGAGACATTAAAGGAGACCCTACCAGAGATGAGGAACCTGGAAGAGATGTTATCTGCATGCATATACACACGAATGCTCATGCAAATGAATACACATGCACATGTTCTGGCACACATGTTCTAACTGAACTTGTTCATAAGGTACACAGGAAATATATTTATGCCTTTTATTTGACAACACTCAATTTAGCTCAAACTCTTCCACAACCCACAGATTTGCCTACAACCCACTGTGATCCTGTTCTTGCTGTGCAGTATTTCTGCAAATAGATGAGCGTACCTTCATGAGTCTGCCTTGCTGTTCAATGTGATGAAACAGAAGATGGCATTAGTCCTCAGGGATGTCAATCTGGAAGCTTTTAGGAGCACTACTCTGTACTTAAAGATCAAGGAAAACTCAGATGACTCCTCAGAAATAGTACCTTTCCTTAGAACCCAGGAGACCCAATGCCATTCTTGATCCTGACTCTTCCTTCATCAGCATGACCTGTCCATCTGTCCTCTTAATAAACCCTGAATTCATTTTATTTCCATTATTAGCATCACAATCTCTCACCTTGATTCCTGCAACATCCTTCTCATTACCTCTCTGTGATTTTACACCATCTATTCTCCAGGTTACTACTAGAGCATCTCCCCAAAATGTTTAAAACCCTTCAGTGACTCCTCAGTGGATGACATCCATGCTTCTCAGCCCAGGCAATAAGACTTTTATGATTTCACCCTTCTAGCCTCCTTTTGCATCATTCCTGCAATGAACATGCTTCCACTTCTAGGCATAGAGTGTTACCTTCCACTATGTTCTCTAGTTACTATTAAATTATCCTTCTTGACTCAGCAGAACTGCCATCTCTTTCAAGGACTGAATCGGATCCTTCCAAGTTCTAGATTGGGTGTTACTCTCATAGCCCTGTCATGTCATTCACCACACTCTGATGGAATAATATCTTTTTCAGGCAGGATCTTAGTTTCACTCACTGTCAAATCCCTAGTCACTAAAGGTATCTAAATTCTAATAACATGAATAAATAAGTAAGGTTGGAATTTGAAGAAGGGCTTACAGTACCTCTTTTCTTTCATGAGGATATTCTGTCTATCATTTGGTTATACTGTAAACAAATCATGTATACTAATCCCATTCTGTTATTATCTTTTTCACAAAAAGCCCCCTTTTCATACAAAGCAGAAAAAAAACCAGTGTGTTAGTCAGCCTTATATGACTGTGACAAAATACCTCAGAAAAACAACTTAAAGGTAGAAGTAAATATTTTTGGCCCAGAGCTTCAGAAGTTTTAGTCCATGGTCACTTGGTTCCAAGTTTCTGAGTCTGTGGTGAAGCAGAGCATCATGGCAGAGAGGGTGTAGTTGAGCAGAGCCAGGAAGTAAATAAAGAGACCAAAGACAAGATTTTGCCCCAAAAGGCATGCCACCAAGCATCCCTTCAGCTAGATCCTACCTCCTACAGTTTCCACCACCATTCAGCTATGAATCTCTCAATGGATGAATCCATTGATGAGATAAATACCCTCATAATCTAAGCATTTCCTAAAAGCTCCACCTCTGAACATGGCTGTATTGGGGACCAAGCCATGTGCCTTTGGGGGGACGGTTCATATCCAAAACACAATAAATGGAAATGGAAAAGGGACTGGAATCTCTACTCAAAGTCAGGATTCAAAAGCTGGTTACTAAAAAAAAAAAAAAAAAAAAAAAAAAAAAAGAACTAAACCATGGCTTTTTCAGGATGGCTTTCCTTAAAAATAATAACAATTAATAAATAAAAGAATAAATAAATAAAAGAATAATTGATTTCCTGTTTGAAGAGTTTTAGGCATGATCTTAACCTAGTAATAATGGAATAGACAGGATCAGTGGTTGTAAGAAGCAAATCTGATCATGGCTTTAAAAGGAGAGGAAAGAGCCTGGAATGACTTCTTACGTGTCTGTTTCTGTCCCTGATACTTTGGAATTTATGCAGAAGGGAAAGAAAGGAAAAGAAAGGAAGAGGTAGATGCTGAGAAGGTAGAATAAATTTTTTTTTAAAAAAAGAGATGAAATTCATATCTAGAGGATTGTTAAGTAGAGACACTAAGAACTAAAGGAGAACAAGGAATGATAAAGGGTAGAAGGGACAAAGTGAGGAGATGAGAGAGGAAAGGTCAATGAGAAGAACATGTGTAGAAGTATAGAAAAATCAGAGGGAAAGAAGAGAGAAAAAAACAGGCAAGGAGGGGAGTCGGGAAAAGGCATTTGATAGTTAAATAGGTAAGTGAATGAATGAAAGTTAGGAAAATGTCTAGGAAGAGTCAAAAGTGAAAATATTTAGACACTGATTTCATTCTATCATGCTATGTATTCATCATACCCCAAAAGTGCTGAGCTATTTCTTAACCCAGTCAATGAAGAATAAAAAACTATTATATTACAAAAAATCTGAATGTTAATATTTTTCATTCATTCATTCAGCCAATATTTACTAAGAACCTTCAGTGGGCCTGACACTATATTAGGTGTTAACAATCCAACGTTAAGACCCATCAGTAATGTCCCCAAGGAGATTGCAAAAGAAAGTACTAAATCTCTTTTTCAAATTGGAAACAATCTTTTACTTTCTATTGTCCAGGCTACATCATCTGCAGGAAAAAAAAAATATATCAGAATTAAAAGTAATAGTATGACTTGGCCAAAAGCCACAGGAAACAGGGACATTTTTTTCTCAATAGAATTAGATGACATTATGACACGTGCCCATTTAGAATGAAACTGCAAATCATAAAAATGCCAAAAATGTGGAGAAGAAAAACATTAAAGGAGCTAACAGTAGAATATTAAAGACAGACATAATTAAAGAGAGAAAGGCATAATAAATACAGGGAACTTTAAATTCTCTTTGTCATAGGGCTATACTGCAGTTTGACTCCCAATCCCATTAAAGTCATTCTAAATTGATTCCCTTGGTGTAATGAGCCCCTCTAGATAACAGCAAAACACTTGGCCTCTGAGGAGCCCCTTAAAGGCGGCCCTGGGAGAATAACGCAGCCACTTCCTTTGGTGGCCCTGCATACATGCAGACCTAGGTCCAGCTTTTCCTGCCTGGATGTCAGGAGAGGACTAAACAGCTTCCTTCTGCCCATCAGAAGGGACCTTCTTGGGTATGTAGTTCAGCAACACAGTCCTACTGAATTGCCATGTTTTGAGGTATCCTAGTTACAAATGTCTTAGACTTTCAGTTGTTACATTAGAAATTTCCCGTAATGAATACCCTGTACTATTTCATAGTTGGGCTACCAATGGTAGCTTCCCATTTACTCTGAATAGAGGGAGTATTTACACCATTTACCCCTGAGGTTATCTTTCCTAAGTATTCTGGATGATTTCACATGGTAAGGACCTTAGAATGAGGAGAGAGGGAGTCTATGTACATTTTACAATCAATATTATCCAACTCCATCATACAATGTTAGCAAATTTAAGGGACATACATGTTAGTGGGACTTCCAAGAAACCCAAATTATCATATTTCACTTCCCTGGACCATGTTAACCTTGAGAGAACTGTAAAGGTCATCAGTTTGTGTGGCTAAATAACTTTTTTTTCTAAAAATGTAGCACTAATAGCTGTTTTACTTTCTCAGATTCCTCCCAGTCTGCCCACCCCCTTTTTATTAAGTCACTAAAGGTATTTGCATGAAAACAGTTCTTTTTACCACTGCTGCTTCTCCACCTTGGTGACATCACCTCCCTGCAAAGGAGCTGATTTTAATATCACAAAGGATTGTGATTTCAAGTGGAAGCAGCTCACCTCTTATAAAACAAAGACTGTTTCAAGCAATTGTTTCTGATAATAAAATGCAAAAAAGCTAAATATCTAAAATGTAAAATAGATGTTTTATCTAAAGAATAGACACTAACACTGTCTGTGATCCTCCACTTCTTAAAGCTGCAGGAAAAAGTTAGGACAAAGAAAATGACCAAAAAAAAAAAAATTGGAAATGAATTTTCAAATGTTAACCACATGTTTTCTTTATACCTTTGCAGTTCAGTTTGCCTGCCAGCACGGGACAACTACACTTTTATTATTTTTATCATACCATCCTCATTGAGTGTTACCAGTCTAAAAATAGGTTTGGAAAGTGGAATATTTTACCCAGACATTACTTTCTGCAAATATAAAGCCAATATTATCTATTGTTTCATTATCCCCACATAATTTAGCATTTTGCTGATATTCTGGTATTTCAATTATCATAATTAGAAAAAAATTGGGGGTGATTTTAGTTTCAGCAATGTGCATATTTGAGTATACTCCTAATTATTTATTTAGTTAGTTAGTTAGTTATTTGTGGAGTGTGGGATCAGTACTAGGGATGAAACTCAGGGGCACTCACCACTGAGCCACATCCCTAGCCCTATTTTGAATTTTATTGAGAGACAGGGTCTGAGTTGCTTAGCACCTCACCTTTATTGAGGCTGGCTTTGAACCCCCCCCATCCTCCTGTCTTAGTCTCCAGAGCCCCTAGGATTACTGTGTGCATCACTGCACCTGACCCTAATCATTCTATTTGTGAAGAGATTTATAAATACTCCTTCATATATCATGAAATAAACTTCTATATCTCATAGACCTCAAGGCATTAGACAAGTACAAAAAATATAAACTGATTTCTAATTCATTTCAATAAGTTTTTGCCATTTTGAAAAATTATGAAAAAACTCATAAATGAACCTGGGTGATACCTAGCCTTTGAAGGAGATTTCATAAAAAGGTAACCAAACACAGACACATTTGCATGGTTTATGAAATCCATAACCTAAAGCTGGAGCTAGTCTGCCAATTCTTCTCTTGCATACTATTAGAATATGGCACAGGCCCATTACTTGTGATTTTAAAAAGATTCTCCTATGTTGAGTACAGTGAACCAGACTAGAGAAGGCTGTGGATTAGAATCTTATGTGAAATATTTTTGCTTTCTCCTTTCTGAACAAAATGTAGTAAGCCCACCCCCAACTATGTGCATAAATATGGCCAGACCTTAGATAAAAATGAGGACTGGAGGAAGAACCAGGTTCTTAGCTCACCATTAAGAGAAGCCAACTCTAATGCACCTTCCATATTGGCAGCAGAGTTTAGGTGAATGTAAAGATATGGTTCTTGTTTATAATACTTTTAAGGATAATTAAATAGAACAAGCTCCTATGTATCAAGCACACACATGCTAGGAACTGTGTTTGGCACTTTATACACATTAAACAATAAATTTACAAAATATTCTTACCTCAGTTTATAAGATAGTGTGACTAAAAGATTAGTCCAATTTCACACAGTGATGTGTGGGTTTGCTGGGATTCAAGCCTAGGCTGAGTCCATCTGACTCCAAAGCCCTCATTTTTCTTCCTAATGCAAGAGGTAATATTTTCTAAAAAAAAAAAACTAGAGAAATAAGATTCGGTAATTTACCCAAACTCTGGCTTAAACAATCTCTAGATCTGCTCATTCATTCGGCAAACATGGGTGGAATGTTCTGATGATTCAGAGTTTGCAAGAAGACACATGGTTAAAAAGAAAAAAAAAATGGTTGGGAATTTTGGATTGATTCTAAGCATGATAAGCTTCCTTCCCAGTTTCCATGTTCCTATTATGGCAGACTAAGTTCCCCAGTTCCCTCTTCTGAAATGAGAAGAGATTAGGCAGATTATTTCTATGTTCACTTCTCAAGACAGAAACTTACCAATACATCTGCTGTTTCCCAAATAATATCTACAGAGATGTTATAATATGCCTATCAATACCAAGCTATTGTAATTACCAGACATCATTTCATGGAAAAGTGAATAAAAAATTGCTTCATTACATACACACAATCTATTCTATATATCTTTGCTTGTACCCAGTTTTTTTTCCCCACATAAAATGTGCTAAGTAGATTGCTGCTTAATGGTGGCCCTGTTACACATAAGTGAAAAGTTATTATATTAGTTAGCTAGGGTTGCTGTTCTGATGGCTTGCCAACAATCTTTGAAGTTTATTGGTTTATGGCACCATAACGCCAATCTTCGTGTGACGTTCTTCCTGTGTCTCTGTATCCAAATGTCCCCCTTTTGTAAGAACACCATTTATGTTGGATTAGGGCCCATTCTAATGACCTCATCTTAACTTGATCATCTATAAATATCTCTTCCCAATTAAGGGCATATTCTGAGGTACTAGGTGGTAGGACTTTGAAATGTCTTGGGGAAACACAATTCAACCCATAATTTATCTTATATAAAGCTTT
Source organism: Marmota marmota marmota (assembly GCF_001458135.2). Taxonomy (NCBI): domain Eukaryota; kingdom Metazoa; phylum Chordata; class Mammalia; order Rodentia; family Sciuridae; genus Marmota; species Marmota marmota. The sequence goes on along the minus strand of NW_026000016.1, from coordinate 30,545,868 downwards.
CTTTAGGTGTTTCATAAGTTTTAAAGGTTCTATTTTCTTCTGTTTCATTCATTCCATGTGAAGGGATCTGTAGGGATACTGTCATGGGAAATCCACAACGAAGGTCAGACACACTATCAGGGTTAGAGAGGACAGGAACTCAGCAAAGCACAGGACCCACAAGACAGGGGCTATACATCTATTCCTATTGCATGGAGGTCCACAGCAGTCAAAACCCCAGCTGTGTACATGGTAAAGACAGATAACATTTTTCTATTCAATCAGGGACCATTCTGGTCACATGTACCAAAATGAACAAATGTCATGTGGGATGGCAGCTTCAATGAAATCTATATTGATTTAATAGAGAAATAAAAGCAATATAAGGTCATAAGCTAAGCCCATCATAAAGTGCATGCAGGCACCCTATACTTTAATACTCCCAAGCTGCTTTTTAACTCTGAGTGAGACAATTTGCCTAATGTGTACAGAAATGGTTCAATTCATTTCCTCCTTTAAGTGATACCAACCTGTCCCCTATAACACACCTTAGTAGAAGTGCTTTTCTTTTCTTCTATTCCTTTTGTAATGTTGGAACACTAAAGATACAGGGATGGAAGGAGTGCAAGCTTTTGAATGACAGGAAATCTCTCACAGAAATAAAACACATTCACACTTGATTGAGGTCCTTAGAGGCCCTTTGAAAACCCCAGTGTCTACAAAGGAGTCAGTGGATGATTCCAAACCACCCTGGGCAGCAGAAAGCAGCAAGAGAAGCTCCCTACACCTTTGTTAATAATTCCTTCAATTCAATAACACAATTTTTTTTCAGCACCTATCAATTCTCAGGCTCAGTGTTCTAGGCAGAGGTTTTAAATAGGGTGGCGGGTGTACACTTCTTTGAAAAGGCAACAATTGAGGAAAGACTTGAATTACAGAGGAAGTTTAATCATAAGGATATGTAAAAGAATATTTCAAGCAGAGGAAACAGCTAGAGAAAAGACCCTCTGGCAGAAACAAGTCTAGTAAGTTCAAGAAATAGCCAGGAGGCCAGGGGACTTGGAGCAAGGACAGGAGGAGAGGGGAATTAGAGAGACATCATAACTCAGTGCTATCAGAAAAAAAGGAGAGGAGTTTATATAATCCTAAACAAAAGCCAAACCAATGATATGTTCTTTTAGCTTTGTATGCATTTATAATTTAACACATTATTTTCATTAAATCCTGAAAATGGGTTATCGTCAAATTACTTCCTCCAAGAACTCTAAATGGAGAACTGTTCAGATACAATCATCTCCTTTTAAAGCAAATCAAGATCAGAATATTTCTGGGATTAGCCCAAGAACACAATTTAAGAATGAAATGAGTAGGATGGGAAATTAATATTATACCCTACCGAGATTGATGCCCCCCTCCGTGATGCTAAAATGATGGTGGGTTTCCATGACAACAACCAGCTCAGTCAGGCAAATCCATAGAAATTACAATCACATTGTCATCTGGTATTCAAGGATAAGCCCTCCAAGGGACAGGAAACTCAGGACACTTGGGATAATGCTAAATAGATAAGGTAACCTGTAGAAGAACTTGTTCTGTGAAGTTCTCTTTCTGCAAATGTTAGTGTCAACCAAAGAGGAAGTATATTGTTTATCACACTTAACTCCAAAGAAAACTGACATCTGCAATACCATCAATCCTCCCTATGTACCCTCTACAGTAATGTTGGAGTGAGTTCTTAAACAGTTCTTCTGGGGAAAAAAAAAAAAAAAACAGTAAATTTAAATCCATAACTTTCTGTATCAAAATTCTGTCTTCTTTTTTCCTATGCATAACTAAGTCAATACAATTTACTATACAATTTCATAGGACTATTACTCCTTTACATACTTCTAACTTTATCAAATTCAGAGCCAACCATCTTTTCATGGTGGTCTTTATTGATGGATATTTTATCCTGACTGTGTCACAACTTCTTTTTCAGTAGAGAAATAGCTACTAATTAGGGACAGAACTGATTCAGTGCTAAACCCAGAAACTATTTTCTAACTCCATGGCCAAGTCCAGTTTGAAATGAAATGGCTCTGGATCTACAGAATTGAGTATTCCTCGCTTACCAGACTTGTTCTTATACATTAAAATAAAGGTTAGAAAAATAAACCCATGCTTAATATTCAACATAATTTATCATGCTAAAAACAAATTTATAAATCATTTGAAAATGTTAAAAAGTAAACATGACTACATTAATAATAACAATGAATTAGTAAATAAAATCCATTCTTTAATTATTGGTGATATGCTCATCCAAGTTATTGACTGATATCACACACACACACACACACACACTTTATTCTATTAACCACACCATTAATGACTTTGTTGTTCTGAGTTTTTTGTTTTTTTTTTTCGTGCTGTGGACTGAGCCCGGGGTCTCTCATAATAAGTACAGACTCTACTACTTAAGCTACACTCCTGACTCAATTTATTCATCTCAACAATACAGTATTCATATAATTTCAAAAAGCCTCAAAGACTTTGTGCAGATGATACTGCACTCTAGATACTTTGGTACTGTTAACAACGGTTAGTAACAATGGTTGACTTCAACTAATTAGTAAACTGAACAGTTGCAGAGTTAATTTTTTGAACTGCAGTACTACTTAATTTGTTGTCTTCAGTGATAAAGGCTCACATACTTGAAAAATCCTATTGCCAGTTTAAGGCTTATAATAACTATTTAAATTCTATATGATTTAATCCTTTGAATGAATGATCAGGGTTTTTTTTTTTTCCTTAGATCTTTAAAAGGACTGTATGAGTTGAAGAATAATAGAGATTAAATTTATGGGATACTAATAAGAAGAGTAAAAGAGGTATTTCCTCACCTCATACACATGTATACACGCTATTCTAAAGGAGTAGAATGCCCTCATCATGCCCAAACATTAAGATTTGGAAGATATTTCTCAGTTCCTCCCGGAAATTATGAGGTGAGTATTGGGGTAGGGGAGAGAGAGAGTCCCATCACTGTATATTTTTAGTCTAAAAGTTTTTAAGGTATTTTCCTATATGGCCATATAGTGGCAAATTCAACTACATCAGTTTCTCCTTTCAAGAGGGAAGAGAGGGAAGGAGAGAAAAGCTAAGCCAATAACATTTCCATAACAAACTTTAGAATGCTGCTAGTGTGCTGCTGCGGGATAATTCAAGAACATTTTTATCTTCAGCTCAATGCCTGAAAATACTTGTAAGGATTATTGTCAAAAAAAACCATTTATGACTTCCTTTTGGAGGATGAGAGAGTTGAAAAGCTTCAGTCTTGTAAACATCTTTATCAGAGCCTTCTCCATGAAATTCTTCCCCTTCTTTTATGCTTAGGCTACTTTCTTCAATGTAAACCAAGCTTTCTAAACCTAGTCAAGAAATTTTTACTTGGACTGACTTCTTTCTTTTCTTTCAGTCATTCTTCCTTTCTCCCTCTCTTCCTCCTTTCAGTGTTCCTGTGATGTATATAATCACTAAGCATTTAATGCTATGCCAAACATTCTTCTAGGTACCAGAGTCAGGGGCAAATAAGATAAAAAAATGTCCAGGCCAACCATGAATTAGGGCAAGAGAGGTATGAAGGAAGAAAGGGATATTAAGTGACACATATTGTGACCAAGAGCAGAGCTCTGATGTAAATAGGAATGAGGTTCCAAGGGTATCAAAGACCTCAGATCTTCTGCACAGAGATATAGTCCCATGACATAGTCTTACCTTAGCCCACTGTACCCAAACATATCCTAAAGTAGAACTGGACACTTAAAACAGCTACAGCATCAGCAACCCAAGCCCAGTGCAGAAGACATAAAAATCTTCACCTCTGCAAGCCACTCATGCTTTTTGTTATTTTTTTAAAATATTTATATTTTTAGTTATAGACAAACACAATACCTTTATTTTATTTATTTACATGTGGCGCCGAGGATCTAACCCAGTGCCTCAGGCGTGCTAGGCAATTGCTCTTTACCACTGAGCCACAACCCCAGCCTATCCACTCATACCTTTTAACTCCTATGTGCCTCATAGCCACTATTTTGATGTGGGCAAGGGAAGGAGCATTCCCTCCATTTTATAGATGGATAACTTCAATCTCAGCTAAGCAAAGGGATTTTTTTTTAAGGTTACAGAGCTGAATAGCGCTAAGGTCTTGAACACCGACTTCAGATTCCAAATGTTGAGCTTTCTCCACATGATTGTTTCTCCACGGTCAGAGTATGTGCTGAGTGAAAGTGCAGTCTGGCAACTGAATCTGGGCCCTTGCCTCCAATGACTGCTCAAGAACATCTGCATGATGGGAGGCTGATGGCAAGTAATAGCGAAAGAAGATTTCTTGAAGCTGCATAGGAAACGCAACATTCGTACTTAGATTGTTTGCACCTCGAGGCTGGTGGTGACCATGACTGTGAGAACATTTGGAGTAGGGAGTAGGAAAGACAAGTATAGATGATGATTGAACCCCAAAGGCATCACAGATGCCTGTGACAAGTTGCTACATGGAACAATATCCCAAAGTCTACTGGGAATCTTAAAAGTCTTCCTTTATTAATCAGGGACACTGGCACTTTACCAATTAAGTCTGCACCTCCAAGGTTCTGCACTGAGGCTGAGTTCAAACAAATTCCACTTCCTTCTGTGGAATTTTCCTACTGAGATAGACCACTGTCTCCAATAACCACTTTCTAGATCTTTACCAGAGACTTTAGTGGTCTATCACCTGATGCACACTCATCTGGGAGAATTATTCTTACATATAGCCAGTTGTTTATTTAGAAGCCAGTAAAACACCCTCTTTCATGGGAAGAAATATTTAATGTCTCAACATGTTACATTCACTTCTTTCTCTGCAGTTTTCTCTTGCTTCCTGGTTACTAAGATGCTTCCTGTTCAAGCCAATCTGAACCATTTTGTACATGTTTAAGACTAAGAGTATCCCACTTTCCTCTCTCAGAGTACCTATGACAACACAAGGCTCACAGCTGGATATTATATATTGGTTGGTTTATGTATTTAAAATATGATCTTAAAGACTGTTCTTCAAAACTTATTCCACAGGATGGTACATGATGTACACATCTGTTGAGAAGAGCCTAAGGTACCTGCAATTCCTTTGGAGAATCAAGTGATCAGCTTTGGGACTTACAACTCAAATTTGAAAGATCCAGAGATACAGCATCTCAGGGAATTCAAATAAGATCACTACTTTATCTGTTTTGAAAAATAAACATTAAAAATGACAGGCCATAAAATAAACATAAAACTTCCTAGTGTTTTGTGATGCTCTGCTCCATCAGGTCATTGTCTGTTGCTAATGGTGTTGGCAAGAATATTATAGGTCCAAAAAGTTGCTTAAGGAATGCTCAGAGTGCCAGACCACTCTATCCATGTATCCCCTGAGCAAGTCTCATGTAGTACAGTTTTCAAATTTTAAATTGCTCTAACTTACACTCAAAGCATAAATATCCGACCAGCCATGGAACATTTTTATTTATGGGGTTAAAAAACAAAAATAAAAACCAAAGAGAATTCACTGTAGGGGGAAACATCAACAAATCAGAAGAGCAGAGATAATCCCAGCCAGTCCAAAATGAGAGGGCAGATGTAGTCATCAGCACAGTTTCCAATGAGTATTTTGCATTATTTTGATGTTTGCCTATTCTCGCATGCTGTGTCTCTTTGGCAAAGCAGAGTCGGTATCTGTATCTGAAAATGAATGTTAATCACATTTTTGAAAAACATATTTTAGTAAAGGATAAGAAACACTCACAAATGCAGCTGGAATAAGAGAGAGAGAGAAAAGAGAGAGAGAGGTAAAGAGAAGATCAGCCACCCCTGCAGCCAAAACAACTCAGTGTGGGGACAGCATCATGTTGCCGCATCTCTAAAGCCCAGCTGATGTATAAAATCATCAGAAACTAGGCGGCTGGCTCTGATTACCATTGTGATTTGGGGGTGTATTTACCCTTTGATAGAAAATCTGTTCAAATGAATTCTCCCACAAATGTGCCACCCACCAGGCAACGTGCTAATAGCGCTCTTCTTAAAGAACAGAGCCATGTTGAAGGTTATCTTTTCATTCAAAGGTCCCAAATGAAAGGTGGAGATGGAACTTCACACCAAATTTTACCCTGTGAAAAAGAGAAGTCACAGAATGACTAATGAAAGAGTCTAAGAGGTTTTAAATAAAGTGTCCCAAGAGCAGGAAAATGATGCTCTTGAAGGAAAATTGTGGGAAATAATGATTATAATAGATGTGTAGAGACTAGGATACCCAGGTAGAAAGAAGGAAGATGGGGAAATCTGATTCTCTTCTCTAAACTATCAGCCCCTTGCCTCCTCACCCACCCCTGGAGACAGACCAGATCTGAAAGGCCTTTGATCTTTGGTAGACAGATGTCAGCACCAAGGGGCTCACATCTACATGGGCAATGGCCTGCAAATTCCAACAAGCCACGCTAAATAATTAGATATTCTGAGAATTCCAAGGTTACCCACCAGACGCTGTCAACTCACAGTACCATATGATCTGCTTACTATGCAAATTTCTACATACGTGCAAAGTCTTATTATAAATAACTCATTTCCCAGCTGCGTACATCCTCTACAGAGAAAATGACACATTGCTTGCCTATCACTGAAAGAAGCCAAGTGAAAGGGATGTATAAAATCAGGCTTCCAGAGTTGTTTCTCCTGATTTTAGGTTATATGGGGAATATAAAAAGAAGGCCCAACTGAAAAGAAAAAAAAAAAAAAGAGGTCTCAAATTGTTGCTTACTATCCTGCTTTTCTTACACATTAGCTAATTCATTAAGTGTCTACATACAAAACCTTTGCTACGCATTCTCCCAAAGTGATCAAAAATACTACTGTCTCTTCTCTTTGCATTGGGGAAAGAATGCAAGAGATCACCATGCATGAACACCTCCTGCCCACTTACCCCTCACTGTGGGTACCTTATATCAAGTTCTGCTTATAAATCCTTCAGCGATTCCTCTGAGATCCACAGCTACCCACTTTAGACTGCCCTTGCCTTTCTCCTCTTCCCAAGACTGGCCCCCACACACCCCACTGTCTCTCAGCTCCACCTTGATCACTAGTTTCTGAGTACTTGGCACATTTGAACTATTGGTATCTTTCACCCTGGCATCTTCTTCCACCTTGTTCTAACTTGTCTTCCTCCAATGCAGAATTTCCTTGCTCTTAGAAGCCCCAGCATCACTGAAACCAGAACATATATCCCAATTTTCAGGCATTGGAAACTCAAGCAATCGGAAAAGGATTTGCTTTTAGAAAAAAGAATATAAAAATATAAATGTAAAATCATAAGCAAAATTTTTCAGGGGGCCAGTGCAAGTGAGGTGATCTGTTCCTTGAATTTTATCAGTTCCTCAATATATATACCTCTTATTGAAACTCCATCATTCTAGTAGACTGCCATTAAAGGTTTTGGCCAATCTTCTGAGAAGCCTTCTATTTCTATACTACTTAAGACTCTGTTTTCCTGAGAATTTAATAAAACTTGAATGTGTTTTTGCCCATAAGAGGCATGTAATCGATATCCACTGATGTAAATAACACAAGTGAGGCTGAGCTGGGATCAGAGGGGCCCCAAACCTCCAATGCATAAAATTTGAGGAGGAAAAAAAAAAAAAGCTCATGTGTTAGAGTCTGTAAACAAGTCAGGATGGCGCCTGGCATTTTGCCAGAGAAATGTTAGGGTCTGTAAACAAGTCTGGATGGCGCCTGGCAAAATGCCATAGGGAGTGGTTTGTGAAGTAACTCCAGCGAGCCATTAAGTATGGAGATTCCTTATTGGTTGACTGATGTATCTAGTTTATGCTAATTAAGATAAGCTGTGTAAAATGTATAAATACCTCTGTTGTCCTACAATAAACGGCTCCCACTCCTGCTGTATCAATCTACACAAGTTCCTCGTCACCCCCCGGTTATTTTGCTGCAGCCGGACTGCGGCACTCATGAACCTGATTATTCTCTTAAAAACACCTACTGATACACACCTACCTTGACAGCATTTGAAACAGCTCCTAACCTGATAGCATTGGAGAGCCCTCATTTGAGTTACTGATAGCAAGAAATTGACACCAACACTCGCCATTTAGAGAAGGTAGACTCAAAGACTAAGTTTAGGCTAAAGAGACAGGAGAGTGTGAGAACCTTCTCCCATTCCTTCTTCCCACAGGATCCTCAAGGTGCCTCCCCCAATTCCATCCCCTGCTCCCCACATTCTCACTCAGTAGCTGTACTCAGCAGAGAGTTCTCAAACCAATTTCATACACTGACCAATGAACAAGGACCAGGGCTCCCCTTCCTCAGTTCTTTGAACACTACTGCATTATACTCTGAGGATTTGCATTAGCTTGCCAAGGCTTATCCAACAAACCGGAGGGTTTAAACAGCAGAGATTTATTATCTCAGTTCTGGTGCTTAAAGTCCAAAATCAAAGTGTTGACAGGGCTGGTTCCTTCCAAAGTTTGATGAAAGGGTCTGTTCCAGTCCTTCCTTGTCACCTGCAAGTGACTCTTCTTCCAGTCTCTTGACATTGTCTTCCCTCTGTGCATGTTTGTCTGTGTCCAGATTTCTCCTTTTTATAAGGACATTAGCTCTATGGGATTACAATCTACCCAAATGACCTCATTTGAACTTGGTTATTACTGTAAAGACTATATTTAAATAAGGTTACATTCTGAGGTCCAGGTTATGATTCCAACATATTTTTGGGGGGAAGGATAGACAACTCAATCTATAACTAGACTATCAGCAGTTTTCCTTATTAGACACCAAGAAAAAAATATATGCAGTTGAGGTGATCATCAATAAGTTCACCGAGTTACCCGATATAACCTTAGGATGGCAAAGGAGTGTTTAAAGAATACATTTCATTAACAGCAAAAATTTGGGGATGAAGAACTGACATGATGTTGAGTGACAATGATACTAAATTTGGCAATGAATGCTGTGAAACTGTGTAACTCTTGTTGTTTTGCTTCCACGTCCATAGACATTTTAATAAGTTTACTCAGGACCTGCTAAGTTGCTAACTTTTTTGAGAACAAGCATCTATAACTTCTGAGATAAGCTATAGAATGTCCCTCTGCTAGGTAATTTAAGGATCATAGAAGAGAGAAGAGAAATCAGATTATTTACCCCTGAAGTGAAGTATAAAGCTTTAGATGTATTTTATCTCTCCATGAGAGAGGTGAGAATTGTTTAGTGCTCAATTCATGGGGCATGCATCAGCAATGTAAGGACTTAACATGACATTTGAGATCATTTTAAATGCCAGAAGAGCCCTTCTCTATTAGTTGAATGCCATCTCTTCGAGTGACCAAACGTGTTGATCCACCTGAATGGCAATTAGCATCTTGTCTCATCTCCTACTATCAAAATGAGGATCTGAACCCGTTTGCATACCAGAGAGTAAATATCATGTGATGATCATGAAAATGAAAGCCAACCATCAAAGCAAGGAAGAAAGGTACACACGGATAACAGCGGGTGCTCCTCCAGGTGAATAATGCTTGATCAGGTAATGGCAGGAGAGAGTCAAGGGTGACTACCCTCCCTTCTTTGCCTCCTTGCATCTGCTTGCAGAATTCTTTTGGCCTTTGTTTTTTACCTCCATGTCCCTCCTTCAAAAATAAAATTTACTTTTTGTAACTGCTGTGGGTGTTTGGGTTCTTATTTTAATTTATCTTAAAGTTTGATTTAAATTTGGAACCTACATAAGACTTTTGACATTTATTTCTGGGGGTGTTTTCTGAAGCTCGATGAAGTGGGTGTTGATTGACAGGCAGGTTGCTATGGAAATAGCTGTCACTGCAGAGACTAAGGCTTTATTTCATACGCTTCTTTTGTCAGGCAAAGGTTTCTGGGATATTTTAAAAATAGTATAAGTGCTCCAGAATTAATAGGAAACTGTTCAGTGATTCTTTTCTAACATACCTATCAGAACCTGCAACTGGGTTCATTCTGTACTGTTCTGTTGTGCAGATGTATTCATAACTTTTTGCTTTGAAACTACTATTTTCCAACATGGTTTTTGTTCACTGGTTGTTTGTTCATTAACTTCCCCCTATGACACTTGTCCCCTCAGAAATCATACAGGTAAGGAAAGGAAAGTAAGAAAACGTATTTCTAAATAAATCCCTTACTCATAGAGCCATGGGCCTAACCCTACCAGCTCTATCCTGGTGTGATATCTACTAGACAATTTCTTCATTTTAGGGAATGTACTTATTTGTTTATTTATTTATTTATTTATTGGTGCCAGGGATTGAACCCAAAAGTGTTTAGCTACTGGGCCAGATCCCCAACCCCTTTTTAAAATTTTGACACAGGTCTTGCTAAGTTGCTTAGGGCCTTGCTAAGTTGCTGAGGCTAGCTTTGAACTTGCAATCCTCCTGCCTCAGCATCCCAAGCCGCTGGGATTACAGGCATGTGTACGATGCCTGGCTATTTTAGGGCTTTCAAGAATAAATTCAGAAGTTGAGAAAATGTATGCATGTTATAAGAGGGGAAGATGAGTTATCTAAGATTTAAGTTGGGTTCAATTATTCTTGTTTCTGTTCATATATTTGTTCTCCATCTTTACTAGTGTCTTGAAAAGTAGGGTATTTGAATAAATAAGAGGCAAACCTTCCAAACAAAATCCTAATCAAACCCAAACCCCCTAGTTCTCAGGAATATGATTCCCTAGACATTCATTGTAGCCCCAAAAGCAATTGAATTCTGAATACTTTCCAAGGATCACTAAAAAAAAAAAAAAAAAAAAAAAAAAAAAAAAAAAAAAAAAA
>NW_026000016.1:30498688-30535011 GCF_001458135.2 Marmota marmota marmota | reverse complement strand
CTAAAAAAAAAAAAAAAAAAGAAAAGAAAGAAAGAAAGAAAAACAAAACACAAAAAATAAAACCACAACATAAAATGTAGAAACCCCATGGAATCATCTGCTCTGCAAATAATGAAGAGTGACCCTCTTCTACACTCAGCTTCCTATGAACCTGAATCCAATCATCTATTTTCTTTAAAACAAGTACCTCTCTATCCTACCCCACACACCAACACAGCACAGGACTCTAGATAGGTCAGCAGCTCAATTTCTGAATAGAGTTCAGGGGCTGAGTGTTTGCATTTCTTTGTATTTTTCTGGCTGCAGTCAATTTCTGCCATCTTTTTATTGTTCTTGTTTAGCTCTCTTTTATATGAATGTCAAATTTTGCATTTGTTAAGGGCCATCATCCGGACCCCTGCTGGAAAAGCAAACTTCCCCCTTGGTAATGCTTCAGATTTACACTACCTAAATAAAAATTAAATTCATAGTTTGGGGGAAGAATAATCTATAGAAATACACGTCTATTTTACTGAATCCTAGCTCAAATGCATACAATTTCTTCTTTCGTTTCATTGGAGAGGGTTTATAGAAGGATTTTATTTTTCCTACTGCACAAAAGCTCTAAGTGTTAACATCTTGAGGTAAGAAAATTCACTTAATCAACTAAAAATGTTTGTCACATTTTCTCAACAACTGCAAATACCTATATAAGATCCAAGAGATTAAAGAGGATGTCAATTATGTGTGGCAAAGCATGGTTTGACATTTCAGGGACCTTGAATTTTTTTCAGCTAGATTTAGAGTGAGAATTTGTAGTCACAAATAGTAGAGTGGAATAATTATGATGCTCCTTAACTTATGGTGGGCTGATATCCAGATAAACCCATTGTAAGTTCAAAATATCATACTAGTGAGCAGACTCAGTAGGTCTTACCTTCTCCTCATGGCAGCAACAGCTGCTTTGAGGAATACACTAGAGGAGAGATCTGTTTCTCTGACTTTACTATGAAAAGTCTAAATAAGCTCAGTTAGTACAAATCTTAGATAAAAATGGTGGAAAAAATTAAAAAGGTTAGAAAAGGGAACAAATGATAGTCTAAGATATACTATTGAAGAACTACTATCTCAGCATCTTCAATCAAGAAAATGCTAAGCAGGGCAGAGATAAGAACTTTCAGACTAAGATGCTAAGTAACTTACTGGTCACAACTACAATATCATGTATTTTTATAAAAAAATAGGTTTCTTTTTGTTGTTACAAAGAGTATAGTGGAATGATTATGATGTTCCTTAATTTATGGTGGGCTGATATCCAGATAAACCCATTGTAAGTTGAAAATATCATATGTCAAAATGCATTTAACACACCTAGCCTACCAAACATCAGGGTTTAGAGTAGCCTTACTTTAAATTTGCTCAGAACTCTCACATTAATCTACAGTTGGACAAATGTATCTAATGGTTGGACACAGAGTCTATTTTATAATAAAGTGTTGAATGCCTCATGTCATTCGGAAAGCTAACAACAGAATGGTTGGAAGTGAACACTTCTTCACCACTGTTAAGTTGAAAAGTCATTCTGTGTCAAACCATCCTAGTTTGAGGGACAGTCTGTATTGAACTTTGGGACAGATGAGATGGAATTTGAATTCTCACATCATTTGGTAGGTACGTGACCTTGGGCAAGTAAACTGAGTTTCAAATCTAATCTCCCATGGTTATTTTCTTCCTTCTCCTTCTCTCCCTCTTTTCTTTATTTTCCAACTTTTACTCAAATCATAATCATCCTCATTGTCATCATCTGCATACTTGGGGAAATATTTAGGATGGAAATCCAGTTTTAGCTTTGTTTCCTATAGTCACATACTTCTAAAGTGATTTATCTGCATATTCAGGAAAAGAACTCTCAAGAGATTTTCCTTATATCCTTTCTCTTCAACTCTACTAATAATCTCCAAAACTAAGTGTTCTGTTGAATTTTTGCTATAAATGCATACAGTTCAGCCACTGTCATTTAATTAATAATCTGGGTAAGCTATCCGTATTCACAGAATTCATTCGCAAACTGTAGCCATCAACTTTGCCCCTGATACCTATGAATACAAGCCTATGTCCATACAGTTTATCCTCACACAACATAGGAAAACTGAAAATCCAATAAGTGACCTCTTTTACTGAGGGACATAACCAAAAAGCTTGTTGTCACTTTAACAGAGTGCAAATCAATAAGTGATGTAGGGTTTTACTTTTTGGTAACATTAGGATGTTGACTTCAGCAATAAGCATGCTATAGATCAGAAGTTAGGACAAAATGTTCTTCTATGATGCACAAGTAAAAAGCTTCTTATTTTAGAACTGTAGACATCAGTTATCTTATGCAATGACTAGCTCTACAGTTGTACTCTCTCGTGAAGTGGAATATATAGTCTTCACTACAGGTTCTACCCAGGGAGGGGCAAAATTCAATACATTATAGAAGAAATTACCAACATACAAATGCAGAAGCAGCTAATATAATAAAAACAACTCTTCTCAGCCTCATTCACACTGAGAATAAATGAAAGTGTTATTATTCATGCTGCTGTCAGACAGGATCACATCTGAGTCACATCAGACACAACGGAATCTATCTTGATTTTTTATTTACAAGATCCCTGGAGAAAAGTCTACAGAACTCAGAAAAAAAAAAAAATGGGGGGAGGGGCATTCTACTGTTTGCAGTGTTTGTTGTCAGGATATTTTGCTTATTTTCTTTAAAGTTATAGAAAGAAGAGAAATGAGGGTTTAATTTCCAGATTGATTTCATTCTAAAATGTTATTTTAGACAAGTCACCTAACTTTTCTACCTTGATTTTTTTTTCATGGATTTAGAATGGGATAATAAGTGGTATTGCCATCAGAGGGTTTCTGAACAAAAAGAATTGTTTAAAATCAATTAAAATTAAAATATTTCAGATATCCTGAAAACTGCATTATGCTATATAAATGTTAGTCAACATCAATAGCTCAAAGTGGCAGCAGTGGCCACATCAGCAGTACCAGCAGTACCACGCCACTGCTGACGTAACCCTTCAGTGGGTTCACATCATCAAATACGCTAATATTTCTGCAGCCAAAGATACAAATATTGACACTGAATGGGATCAACAAAAGAATATAAATAGGCTGACATCAGCTAAGGTCAGATTTTGGGGCCAAAAAAGTTTTATGGCCAAATTCATAAAATAAATTTAAAAATAAAAACCACTAACAACTTGTTTGGATTTCAGAATTGAAGAAAATAGACTTTTGCATTTGAACTAATAAACCAACATAAAAGCCATGGAAATCATGGTTATTAAATTTCTCTCTAGCCTTTCTGCATCCTGTCTAAATTATTCTCATTTCATTTTCCTTCTTAATCTGATATCCCAATTCTTTCACCACCTCACTGCCCTGCTTTTAAAACACTCCAATGTCTCCATATTTTTAGGCCAGGCGCTCTCTCTCTCTCTCTCTCTTATAGGAAGACAAATGTTCCTAGATAGGAGAGAATTCCCCTTCACATCCTAACAGCCTCCTACCCTGGTCTTCGCATCTCCAACCAATCCACCTTCTACTCAGTAGTGAGTGCTTTTTTTAAAATGAGAATTTACACATGACACCCACCGGCTAAAACCTTTCAATGCCCTTTTTATAATTCTACTCAACAAAGATCTAACTTTTTAATATCATGCACAAAGCCTTTTGTGAGCTGGTTCCTAATTCTCTTTCCAGCTTCATCTTCCTGCTAGACGCCCTCCTGATCCACAAAGCCCACATTCCAGTCCAGCCACTTGACTTGTGGGTCTTTGAATATACAACTTCTTACCCCTGTACTTTTGCTCACACTGCCCCTTTTGCTAGACTGTTCTTTCTCAACTAGATCTGCCTTTGGACAGTCTCTTAAACAAAATTTAATGTCTGAAGTCCACCCAGACCCCTTCACGTTTCCTCTGATGACCCACATCCTAAGCCTGTTACTGTCACGTGTTTATTGCATTTCCACATGGGCCACATTATAACACAGGGACTTGCCATTATTTTGTGCCTACTGCTCTGCTCTGATCTTTAAGTAAGCATCTTCAGCAGAGCCTTACAAAAACCTATGCTTAGAAGCTTTAGCTTTACAATGAAAAGTGCTTCCTCTACTTTTCTCTTAACTTCATGTACTTTTTACTTAACCATTTATAATTGTTAAAGGTATATGAAAGTCACTATCCCCTAACTTCTATGTGAGGGGAAATTCGGATGTCTTTTATTTCTAAGATAAATATTAGATTTGTTCTTGAATGGTGGTTCTCGTGGAATAACTCTAAATGGTGCTCAGATTGAACTGAATTCTCTGCTTTTTACCTTAATCTATTAACCAAACTAGAAATATAAAGCATTTAAAGGGGTATCATCTGTATTAGACAAAGAATTTGTCCAGTGGGCTATTCCTTTCAAGTTGGAAAGCTTTTAGGTCAGTAAAGATGCAGAGGGAGAACTTAGGTCCATAACTTTTTCCACAAGTGCATGATTTTCAAAGCAGTGATTTTACTTGTGCATAACATCTGCTCTTTGTGCTTACTATAGTTTGGACCTGAAATGTCCCCCTGAAGTTCCAAGTGTTAAAAGTTTGTTTACCAGTGTGTTGCTATTAAGAAGTGGTAGAAGCTTTAAGGGGTAGAACCCAATAAGGGGAAGTTAGGTCATTATGGACATGCCCTTGAAGGAGATATGGGTACTCCAGCCCCTTTCTCTTCCTCTCTTTTGTTTCCAAGATAGCATGACATGAGCCACCATATAGTATCCATCATGATACACTAACTGCTTGACCACAGGCCCAAAAGCAATAGGATAACTGTTGACTGAAACCTGTAAAATTGTGAACCAAGTCAAAACTTTCCTCTTTTCAAATTCATTAACTCAGGTATTTTGTTACAGTAATGGAAAGCTGACTAACCACATTGTGCCAATGACTAGAGTTCCCTGACACCTATTTACAGCATGGTAAGGTAAAAAACATTGCAAACAGAGTGATACTTGGAGTGTGCAACGAAACTTGATAGAATAGCCTGCCAGGACCAAAACAAGTGTGTGAAATATTATTCATAGAAGCTACTAATGAGTATAGTCCAAGTAAATTTGGGACAACTAAAGAAGACAAATTGTGTATTAAGAAACCTTGAGCCTATTGGTCTTCTTTTTCTTAGCCTTCTCTCCACCTACCCCCACTAGAAACAAGGCTTTATTTTTTTATTAAGAGGAGCAGAGTAAGTTCCAGAAGTGAATGCCGGGGTCTTGTTCATCCTAGGTGCCCCATACAGTGGCTGTCCTGCAGAAAACTCCAAGTATTCATTTATTAAACAAAACTAGAAATTATCGCTTAGAAAATAAACTTTAAAAATAAATCTCTTTCTGTACCTTAGCTCTACTTAGAAAGTATTTCTAAATTACTGATTTTGGTTACTAGAGTACGGCAAGGTCAAACTTTCTTTACTGTGATAATCCATGGTCAAGGACCAGATAAAGTGAACAGAACTCTATAGTGTCCCTGGTACCACTCTCCACAGATGTTCAGGTAGAGGCTTACTCTGTGTGACCAAATAAGTAGCACCTCCTTTCCCTTCTTCCCCCTAAGTCTCAAGTGTGCTGGTATGGTCTCACATTACCTTGCTCAAATCGATAAAGAGGAGTAAAAAATATCTTTTTATTTTAGTCAGGAGGCTAAGGCAGGAGGATGGCAAGTTTGGGGCCAGCCTGGGCAACTTAGTGAGACTCTGTCTCAAAATAAAAAATAAAAATGGCTGGGGATATAGCTCAGTGGTAGAGTACCCCTGGGTTCAATCCTCAGTACCATCCTTACCCCGAATAAATAAATCCCTGGGAAACAGGATATATAAATGTCCTACACTGTATTTTCAGGAATCTTCTCCTCTTTCCTTTAAAATAGAGCGTTAACCCATTAAGGAAAGCTGCTATCACAGTAAACATAACAAATTATGAAAAACATAACAAATTTGTAAAAATTCTGGGTGGAATTTATACTCACTTATCCACCAGACACAGTCTTGACCTTGATAGAATAGCCTGCCAGCACCAAAACATGTGTGTGAGATACTCAAACTTTGGCCAAGAATAGTAAACTGTAGAAATTATCTACTATAATATTGTACAAGGAGGAAACTGAGTCATGGACAGTAACTCATGCAAATTCACATATTCTAATACTCAAAGGGAAACATTTCCTCCTCTCCTCTCTATCAGGGCTCTATCAGAGATAACAGCCCTATTTGAAATGGGAATGACGGATATCTTCTATCCTCCACATAACATGTAAGACCTTTCAATGATGCAAGCAAGACTAAAGATTTTAATGGGCCCCAGATCAATTTAGGGGCGGGGTTGGAGGATGGCAAGGACAGAAAGCAAGAAGTGAAATGGGACAGAGGATCTCTTTCTCTTGTTTAAGCCTTATAAGGTACTGTTGAAAAATCTACAGATAAGCATCTTAAATCATGGTAAATTACACACTGCATGCTGGTGACTCGGTCATGGAAAATTATGAAGCTACGTGATGTCTCATTTGTTGTGCTGAAAACAAATGTAAATAAATTACTGGGAGAATCTCATTTACATTTAGAAATTCATCCTGATGCATGACATGACTACCGATTTTTTTAAAGATACTTTCAGAAGAAATGCCACTCATTAAACCCAGATCATGAGGATCATAGTATGAGTCTGATTTGGTGCAGGCTTTGCAAAAGAAGAAAACCCTACCCTTTCCTAACTGGAGAAATACAAACTCCCCCACCCAGAGCACACTCACTCCCTCACTCACGCAAAGGGGGAGGAGGCAGCATTAAGCTCATAGTTGTTTCTCTGTTTCTAATGATCCATCTGCTGTTCCTCGCATTCATGGAGAACACTCGAGAGTCACCATTGGCAAGATGAGCTCCTCGCCCAGGAGTGGGGATGCTTTGTGGTGAGCCATTCACACTCTCTCACCCCATTCCACCCATGACCTGAGGCAGCTGGCAGGGGTTAATGGGACAGAATGGAGTTAACTGGCTCCTGCAGGAATCAAACCCATGACCGATCTCATTACCACTCTGCTTTGACCAACTGAGCTGCAAAGCCACGGACTCTCATTGAATAGGAATTGGTCATCACATGGCATCGATGCCCTAAGATGCAGCTGACCTGAAAAGGCACATATAAAATACAGGAGATTGATGGAATTCAAGCAAAAACCTTGAAGGGCTTTGGGTCTAGGGTGGCTGTTAGGCTTGTTGCCATGCTTAATTTATCCCATGCACCTCTCCCTGACTCCATTTGAATCACCCAGGGCAAAAGCAAGGACTTAGGGAACAGGGACAGAGAATTACAGCACACTGACTGTAAAGAGAACAAATAGGGAAAGCACTTCCCAGAAAGTTTTGAGACCCATCGTAGAGTCTAAAACGGGGCATCTACAAAGGAGTAGACTATTGTTTCTCAGAGCTATAGCACGCTCCACACAGTCCTTAGTATCGTGCCCTTTGCATCAGACACAAGCTCTCATCCCAATGCCCTCCTTTCTAAGTGAGGGTCTGGGACTCAACCACTTTCTCTCTGCAGCTGTGACTATGAGCTCACTTCCCAACCCTTAAATTTCCTCCCATCTTTTTTCCTGTCCCCATTCTAAACAGAGATCGCAAAAAGTTGTTGAGTTTTGCTTTGGACCCCACCAGGGTGAAATACAACCATTTCCTAAATTGGGATATTATGGTGTGTTCAGCCTCATCCACGGCAGAATATTTACATAAGCCTGAAGAGGTCTGAGAGTTTATTGGTTAGGGGAAAAATAAGCAGGCCATGAAATAATTATTTTTCATTGTGCCCTGCCAAAGCCATTCAGCCAAAGGCTAAATTGAGCTGCTATTGTGATTATTTGAACTGTGGAGCCAAAAGTCTTTGCTGCAAAGCATCCCAGCTGTCCTAAATTTTGTTCTGATGGCCAGTTTTCATTCTGGCTCAGATTCTGCCAAAAAAAAAAAAAATGGTCCCCAAAATAGGAGGGTGGAAGGGTTGCTTTATCCAGACCCGCATCAATTACCGATTTAGGGCCATTCAGAGAACTTGATTATTAACAAATCACTTCCTGAAACTGTTATGACAGGATTCCCATATGCAAATGGCAGGCAGCTCATATGCACACAGTGAGGGGAGGAAATTAAAACGAAGACTTCCTAAATTTACTGGCACTCATTTCTTTTAACACTGATTGTACTTTATGGCAAATGAGTTCTTCCCGAGGGTCCTCATGGCTGGGAGGAGACAGCAACAGCCAGCTAAATGGGGCCACTGACCCTGTGCTTGTGTGGCACCTAGACAGGTATGTCTAGTGACTGTAGGATTTCATGATCAAATAAAATGGCTCTTCCAGGGCTTTTGGAAGCAATGTAAGCTCTGTTTGTTTAATGTGGCATTTCTAGCACCCAGAGCAATATCTGCCTGTTGTAGGCGCTCAACCAATAACGTTGGAAGGAAGAAAGGAGAAAAGGTGGCCAGGCTGCTAGTCCATTGGGACTTAGGTGTTAAGCCTGTCCTGTCTTCTAAATAAGGACATACACAGTTCTAAAAGCAAACCTACTATGGAGGCACAGAAATTCACCAATCAGTTATCTTTTTTCAAACCGTTACTTGTTTTCCACATTGGCCAAGATCCATTCACAATGGAGAAAATAAGTAAACACGATATTTTAATTTAGCGCATTATTCTATTAAAACATGCATTAGACCCAGTGTGCCTCACAAAGATTCCCTAAGACTGTCCTATAATTTGCTTCATTAAGAAATGGGATCAGCTGCACTTTTACATCAATGCCACATAGACCCATAAGGCTGATCTGAAGGATGCTGAGGAAGGTTCATAGAGAAACTCTAGGAAAGCATCCTTGTTGCCTGAACCCGTGTGGCATCCAGAGGGAGTTTTCTGGAACCTCATTACTCCCACTTGTGGCAGGCACACTGATGTGCCCTGAAGCCAGGTTCTCAATGCAGAGACACAGCCTAGAGACGCTGAAATCACCAGTCAGAGGGTGGGTGGATTTTTCACTGATTCAGGAACTACTTGGAAGGAAGGCCAAGTAAGCTACTTAAGAACTCCATTTATGAAACGTCAATTACAAACTTAAAAGGCGGCTCCCACCCATACCCAAAGACTCTGGAAACCCCCTTCTTTCAAATGCTTTCCTGGAATAAACACAGGGGTAGCAAACTTCTTTGGTGTGCCACTGTTCTGGCAAGAGTGATGGAATTTACTCCCTGCATAGTTACCTCCCTATCTTTCAGTCCCAAGTTAAAGACTGGGGACAAGAAAGGAAAATATTCACCCTCCAAGCAATCTAAAAATCTAGTGAAAATCATCATTTTGCCAACAATGATGAAAACTCATCTCTCCCTGACTACCCATCAGGACTGACTAGTTAGAGATTAGTCTATCAAAAGTCTCCATGTTGGGCTGAGGATATAGCTCAGTTGGTAGAGTGCTTGCCTCATATGCACAAGGTCCTGGGTTCAATCCCCAGCACCATGGGTGAGTGGATGAGTGAGGCAACTTCTCAATAGATAGCTAGAAGATACAATCATGGCACAGCAAGAAATTCAAAAGTATCATAAACATGAAAGTTGCAATTAGAAACAAAACTGTTTTATAATCAATGGTGCAGTAGAACTATATTGTGGTTTTCAAAGAAATTTTGGAGCTGTACATATTTCAGGCTAGGAAAGGAGTATGGTTTTTTTTCTTGGCTGTTTCCGATGACACCACCAGAGGTTCAAGTCAGGAGAGACCTTGGAGATCACCTACACCACTTACCTACCCCACACTACCTACCCATATTTACTCCAATACCCATGTAAAAGAGACAAAGACACTGAGGCCTAGAGTCGTGAGTGCTAATCAATCGCATACCATCAAATATGATTTTTAAAAATATCTTAAATTTTATTTTCTCTCGGCCCTATCTTTCCTTTTTCTTTTCCTCTCTTTTTCTACTCACCGGCTTCAATCTTCATCATCTTTTACTTCTCTCTCACTATACCTAGGGCTTCCTTCCTAGCAGCTGTAGAAATAATAGTGCCACACATCTATACAGCATTTATTATGCCAAGAACTATTCTGAGTGCTTTGATATTCATCTCTTCATTTCATCTTCACAACAGCTCTGTGAGGTAGGTACTATAATTATCCCCGTGTTATTGCAGATGAGCAAACAGAGGCACAGGAAGATGAGGTGACTTGTTTCAAATTACCCAGCCAATTAGCAACAGAGACATCACTGAAAACATCCTTCCCACTTTGCATCTGAGAAAACTGAGGCATGAAGCGTTTTAGTGACAGGCCCCAGGCCACCCAACTAGTAAGAAGCAGCACCCAGATGTGAGCCAGACCACCTCACCATAGAGCCCATGCTCATAAGCACACCACACCTTCATTATCCTGCTTGAGACCTAAAGGCTTGACGGACCAGGAAGGAGCCATGCTTACGGCAAACAGCAGTGCCTGGTCAGGCCTGGAGCCTGTGGCATCACTGGGTACAAAAAAAAATATTAAAAAAAAAAAATCTAGGAAACATGGCATCTACACAGTGATTTGGTTTTGTGAAAACAAGGCAAGACTTATTTAGCATATGTTCTTAGAAAATGATTTTGCCAGTTTTCAGTCATTAAAAATAAAAGCTCAGTAGGGTGAGTCTATTTCAAATCATTGCAGCCAAAAATAAAGCCTTTTTAAAAAAAAAAAAGAAAGAAAAAAGAAAAACTAAATAAAACCAGTCCAGAGCTTTTGGTTCAAACTTCCAGGGTAAACCAACATTAACTGGAGGGGAAAAATAAAAAAAAGTCAAAATTAACTGCTTTTGGTCAAGGACAGTGAGAATTCAAGAATGTCCACAGATAAGTTAAAACTCTGTTTTAGTCAGTTTCAAATGTTCATGCTTTCCTAATAACCACCTACCAAGCCTGCTCACCAGGAAAACAGCAATCTCTCCAAGACTGACCTCTAATCCTTGGTCATTCCCTTGTGTAGATGGGTCTAAATGCAGTCCACATTTATAGTAAAACCCAGGATCAGAATACATCCAAAGGGTCCCAAAAAATACTGGATGAATATTATACTAAGGAATCATTGGGAAGAAATGCCAACCTCCTAGGAAAGCCCTGGCCTGGGAAACATCTAATGTGTGGTTAGAGTTCACCACCATTTAATTTCCATAGTCATAGAAGGTCATTTTCATTGTGTTTCCCCGTTCTCCCTTTTATATATTATTTCTATCTAGAATAATACATGGCTTGAAATGAGAGAGGAAATAGCTGGAAAGGCAAATTCTTATAAAACGATAAGAAGAGAAGCTCATGACCCCCAGCAGAGAACAACCTTTGTCCTACTGTTCTCCATGAAGTTCGGTGGAGCATGGTGATTTTACACCTCGCCTCTAGTTTGCTGACCTCTCATCTTGCCTGCTGAGCCCCACAGAACTTTCTGCAACTCGTGATTTAATTCCTATCTGAGTTGGAGGCATGGAAAGAAACTGACCTGTAGCCTGTGACAGCAGCTGCTCTACCTGGGACTACACTCCCTCCCTAATCTAGCCAGTTGGCCAAATGGGGCCATGGAACATCTTTCCCTTTAAGGCAAAGGAAGATGTGCCAAGAAGTGCTTCATTTCAATTAAAGTCAGCAGAGAGTCAGAAACAAATCGGCCACAGTTATTGGAAGAAACTGCAAATGGCAAAGAGTTTTAAAGACACCACTCATTGTTAATTAAAGAGTATGTAAACTGTGTACATACTTGAGATAATTCACTTCTTTTCAAAGAGGTATGGGTTCAAGAAAGGCCAGGGCTCCAGATTCTGGGTTATTAAATAGCACTCCCTACCTGAGTGTGGCTGGAAAGGTGGGGTGTTTTACATTTTGCCACATATGTGGCTATCCACTTGGGGTATGCCTAATTTGGAGTGCTATTAATGTGTAGCTTTTTCTGGCAAAGTTGCCTAAGGGATTAGTGACTCCTCAAAAGTTATGTTGAATATTAACTGCATTAACTTCACAGCCTGAAACATACTGTCACACACAGCCTACGGTGCCTTATGGATGACTTAACAAAAAATATCCCACACAGGGCCCTGCTGCTAGGAAAAAAAAAAAATGTTCCCACAAAAGGGATGCCCTCCCTGCCAATTGTGACAGAGAGCCTCCCACCCAAAACAAGCCCACTTTCGGGTGTTAATGGTCTTGTTCAACTGCCAGATTTTCTGTGACCATGAAATATCCTTTTTTTCTTCTAGATTTTATTGTGGCCCAAGTCCCCCGAGAATAGTTGGGGGGAAAAAAAGGTTTTTCTCTAAAGGTAAGAATTTTAAATATCTGAGGTAAGTTTAAATACTTAGGCCAGCCTGGTGACATATACCTACAATCCCAGCCACTAAGGAGGCTGAGGCAAAATGATTCCAAATTTGAAGCCAGCGTGGGCAACTTGGCAGGATCCCATCTTCACATAAAATCTAAAAGATGCTAGGGGTATAGTTAAGGGGTAGAGTGTTGCCTAGTATGCCCAAGGTCCTGGGTTTGAACCCCAATGCTAAAAATAATTTTTTTTAATTTCATACCACAAAGGCACATGTTCATCCTCATTCACAAACAGGCTGTCCCCAAGAACCTCCTAATTACTACAATAATACTGGTTAAACCACAGCGATTTTGTTACAGTTTTTAGTATCCAAAAGAGAATGAATATAGCTTGAACACATTATATGTAGAAGAAATCCTCACTAATCTGCCCATGACAAGGGCCCTTTAGAGAAGAGAGACTCACGCAAACCCCGCTGAACGATCACCCACTCTTTTCACACCCAGTTTCTTTGTTATAAGCATTCTTCATTCCTTACAAACCATCCTCACAGACTGGACTCAGTGTAATTAGAAATCAAGTTAAATCTTAGGGCCGGGAACCTTTATTTCTTCATAATGCTGTACACTTAATTGCTCCTGCCAGTTAGCAACGCAATTATGTTGTCTAGAAATGGAGACAAACAATAGATTTTAGTATTTAAACAGGAACCAAAACTGCAAGCAGAGAGCCACAAACCACACCATTAAATGGGAATTAAAGCTATATGTGAAAAGCAAAAAAAAAAAAAGTTTTACTCCCAGCAATCACCGGCCCACGATGTAAAAGGAAGCTCCCCCACCAAGCAAAAGGGAGATGGATCATGGAAGACAAAGTTCGGGTTCCCAGCTCAGGCTGGGGCTTGGGCAACCCCGGCATAAAAATATGACAGAGCGAAGCGGACAAACTCCAATAAAGGAGAGCACTCATCTTTTCATGACCGAATGAATGAAAAGTCTTCTCTGTTGTCACTTGGGCATAATCATTGTGCCAATTCATTCAATCAAGACTTCCTAAACTAATGCCTTATTTTCAAAATTAAGAAAGAGATCAACCAACTGATATTTACCTCCATTTTCTAGAAACTGAACCCAGAATCACAAAAACCTAAATGATGAGCAGATTTGACCTTGTATTTACCCTTGGATCCCATTCCTTGGATTTCCATGCACCCCATTCCCCATCACCTCCGTCGGTTTATATAGCTTCTCAATATAATCTATTAAGGGATAGAGGCCTTTAAAGAATAGCATCTTATTTTAGCTTTACGGAAGGAATTAATTCAGCCTCTATCACCATTACCACTCCACTCAGAGACCAGAAAGGACTAAAAGATCCATGCAGGAAGCAACTAGCATAGATATTATCATAAGACTCTTCCTCTGGGAAGGCTCTGTAGAAAATAGAAAAGTCTGAGAGAACCCACACTGGAGACCACAGCTTTAATTAAACCAGCCCAGAATTCGGGCTTTCAACATATAAGACCAAAACTCCTGTGGAGGACAGACTTACTGAGATTTGATGCCAAGTTCAGAGAAGCAAGAGTTTTTCACTGGTAGCTGAGTTTACAAAATTCCAGGACTCCTAGAGAAAGCAAATCCTCCCAGGAAGAAGGTAAGAGAAATTTCTGGGTTCAACTTTGTGTCACTAGGAGAAGCAAATTTCAGGAGTCCACCATCACTAAATATACAAGTTTTACTGACAAAGTCAACTTGGCAAAGGATATTTTTCCTATTCCTGAAAATTTGCACTAAATAAATGGCCAAAAAAAATGTAGTTAATGGGTTTGTGCATGGGCCACATACCCAATTACATGGACTTACAGTTCCAACCCTTGAGCAGAATATATTGGTGATTCCTGTCTCTGTCTTCTGCTTGCACTGAATGAGACTCTTCACAAGTTTTCCAGGCCCTGTCTTTAAAAATATATATACTACATATTACAGTCTATGTCCTTTCTTTCTGAAAAGCAAGACTTATGCCAAAAATGGCATTAGCCATGCCTGCACCACAACACCGAACCCTGCAAAATAAACCTCTCCCCTTCATTTCATCTTTAATTCAAAAGTAGTTGTGTGCCACTACAGCTCAAAGCTTACAACGAGTTTTCTAAAAAACTGGAAGAAAAAAGAGAGAGAGAGAGAAAGAGGAGAAATTAATTCTAACCCTTACCTTTAGCACCTTATAAGACTTTTGGCCATGACTTACCTGTATAAATAGAAAGAACTAATTTACTACAGAAATGCCCATGGGCGAACATGTACTGGCTAATGAAGTGTTCATCTTTTGCATGATTAACCAGCTGGTGGGGGTAGTGTAAAAGCAGAGGCCATAAAATAATAAGAAAAATTGATTAGCAGCCCTTTTTTTTAAAAGTAGTCTATGAAAAATTCCTTTTTTATACTCACTAGCTCAAAAAGTGACTATAAGGAAAGATAACTTGAATGGCTTACCAGGAAACCAGGCAGGTCCCACAGCAGCTGTTTGTCTTTTCAAAATTCACTAGGTAAAGAGACTCAGGTAAAGAAAGAAAAGACACCAAACTGCTTCCAAACTGAAGGACTGACACAACAGGTCCTGCCAGTTGTCATAAAGTTAATTTTCTAATATGTTGCGAAACGCGTTACATAAAATGGAAAACTATGGCTGGGGTTTTGTGTCCATTCAATTTTCTCTCTGGAGCACTCTGCTAGACCACACTTGGCTTTAACAACTGCCAGACCAATTCATTAAGAAAAAAGGGTATAGTCTTGAGCCAGAATATTTATACACTTGACTCAGACACAATCTATTCTAGGGGACATTTTCCCAAGCTAAATGCACTACATGGCTTTCTTATTCATAAAATTCTTGAGCTGGTCTGCAACTCCCTTAAGTGGAGAGAAAAGGAGTCAAGTCCAAAAGAGAAAAATGCACCCTGACCAAAAAGAAAGGAATGCCTAGGAAAGGTCCAGGTTGGAGTAGCCACTCATCAAGCAACCAAACCGCTCTTGACTCCATTTACTTCCAATTACACAACTAATATTTACTCAGCTTGGTCCTCCCCTTAGCATGGGGGCAGGTGTTTCCCAGGCCAAGAAAAGAGAACAACTGAAGCTCAGTGTCCTTACCAGCACACCAGACTCCAGCCCCAATGCCAACCTGTATCAAGGTTGTAGCCAAGGTCAGACCAAGTAAGGTAGCGCAGAAGCTGTGACCCACAAGTGCATGCATGCGCACGCACACACGCTTTTATCCACCTGTTATCCACCTGTCCAAAATCCAGGGAACCAAAGCACTGGCCTTCCTTGCCCTTCACTCTTATCCAGTCATAGACAACAGACTTTTGCCCAACCAGAGCTCTCACAAACCTGCTACACATCATAAGTAGGAGCCCATGCTGAGCTTTATGAAATTAAGAGACTTAATGGTGGGAAAGTCACTGGCCGGTTGAGATCTGTGCCGTAATATCAGGTCTGCTGCTAATTCAGCTATGTGACCTTGGGCAAACTGCTTAGCCTTTCTGATGCTCAGCTTCCAATATTTACAAAATAGTTAGACTAGTAGACCTCTAAATGCCCTCAATTCTAAAATAGTCATTGTTTTCCACACTCATCGATATGTTAATGGATTAGAAGAGGGACCAAGCATTTGTCAAATTATACCCTCTAAAGATGCTCTATTGTCTAATATCATGCAGCTACTGAGCTCTTTAAATATGGCTAGTCTTGATTTCAAAAAATAATACTAAAAGAGCCGGGCATGATGGCACATGCCTGTAATCTCAGTGACTGGGAGGCTGAGACAGGAGGATCACGAGTTCAAAGCCAGCCCCAGCAATGATGACATACAAAGCAAATTAGTAAGACCCTGTCTCTATGTCTCTAAATAAAATAAAAAATAGGACTAGGGATGTGGTTCAGTGGCCAAGTGCCCTTGAGTTCAATCCCTGGTACCACCACCCCCCCAAAATAATAAAAATAATAATAATAATAATAATAGTAATAGAAAACAAAAGATCTCAATGATTTTTACATTCATTACATGTTAAAATGGTAATATTTAGGATAAATAAAATAAATTATTAAAACAAAGTTATTTGTACTTTTTAAAGATTTTTTAATGTGGCTACTAGAAAATTTATATTTTGCTGTGTGGTGATTCTTCATGGGAGAGTATGGTTAAACAATGACCTGTAGGCCAAATGTGGCCCACAACTGTTTTCATATACCCTGAAAGCCAAAATAGCTTTACATTCTCAAAATGTTTTAAAACAATATTACAGAAACCATGCACAGCCAGCAAAAGCTAAAATATTTACTGTCTCGTTCTTTACTAAAAAGTATGTCAACCTCACTTCACTCTTCTCCTTTGAGGGTTTTGGTAATACCAAGTCTTCCCAACACAGTTCCAGAGAAAATACTGGGAGAGAATTTCCCCACAAACCTCCATAATCCTAAAGTATGGTGGGAGAGTCTAAGAGAATCCAGAAGGGGAAAGAAAGTCCAAACTCAATGCTTGTACTCCCTCTCCCTAAGCCCAGTAGCAGCAAAGCTTACAAATACTCTACCTCACAGATTTCGGGTTTCCTCTTACAAGAAAACAGCTTAACAGAAAGAAAGGGAGCCTATGAGGGCAAACATGACAACCTTAACCTAATACAGTAGCATAAATTTTTGGCCAAATTTTTGTGACCAACTGTCCTAGTTCTCTAAGACCAAGGGGTTTCCTGGAATGTGGGACTTTCTGCTTGCTAAAGAGCTAAAATCAGGACGCTTCTGGTAAAAACAGGATGAGCTGTTGTTCACTTTAAATCTGACCAACAAAAAAAAAATATGCTATTATATTATCTAAGGAATGCAATGCTAGTCACATTTTTCAGATATAAAAACCTTGCTTGACAAAACCACATGTTGAATTTTTGCCTGTTTCTACTTTCATTGCCTTTTAATTACTGAAAATTAAATTTTCAGTGAGTCCTCCACTGACCATTCTGTTGTGACCTTGGATCAGATCCCTCAATCTTTTAGGGCCTCTCCACTCCCTCAATAAAATACACTGAACAGATAATGCATTTTCCCTAGTCACTGCTGATGGAAAATAATACAGTAGATTTTAAGAACTTTGAGGGCAATGAAGATTCTCAATTCACGAATTACGTTCAATTCAAGATGATTGGACAACAGCCGTCAACAGAACGGACGTGTGTGTGTGTGTGTGTGTGTGTGTGTGTACACATATGGGCACTGCTGGGGACAGAAACCCAAGCCTTGTGCCATGATGGGCAAGTGCTCTACCCTCAGCCCCAGGATGGATTATTCAAAAGTGTTTTAAACTGTGTAACACTATAATTGCTTAAATTGGAGATAAAACAACCCAGTATGATCTGACTTCCAAGGAATAGGCTATATAAATGAAACTGCAAACTCAGAAGAGTCATGTTTCCCACACATATGAACCTACATAGATGCTGTTTTATTATTCATTCATTAACTGGGAAAGGGTTGTTTTGAAAACCTTGGATGCCATGATAGTACATATCACCTCCACAAACAATTGAAACTTGAAGAATGGAATTCCCCTCTTCCCAAGGGTACTGAAAGGTTCTCCTTGTTTAGGAGTAGTATCATTCATTGCATATTAAACACACACTCTCTTCTGTTTCATGGGGGATGCTCTATTGTGCAATAATTGGTCCCCATTGTTATATGCACAATTTGGCTGCTCAGATGTAGAAGTAAAACCTCTTAAATAGCTATCTCCACTGATAGCCTCAGGCGTAGACTGTCCCCTGTGGCCACATGCCTGCAGCAACCCATGACTAAGGTTTATGCAAGGGAGGAGAGATTAAAAGGGGTACACCTATAATCCTTTATTTATATTAGAAAAGCACTCCCGAAGTCTCATCAACAATGGCTGAGCACTGTGTCAAGTCTTCAGGGCTTTGCCCAGAGTGAAGCCTGTCAAGGGAGGTGAAGTGACCATGCCCAGGACAGAGGGAAAACAGTAAACAGAAGAAATAATACTAATAATCCTACTATGTCCTGTATCTTCTTTCCACAGAAGCCCCTGCCCCCTTTCTTGCTGTGCACCAGTCCCCTAGCTTCCTTGCTCCATGTATTACCCATTCTAGAGCTCCAACACTCAGAGGCCATTTCTGACATTAAGAATTGAGCAGCATGGACTCTCGGCCTCTGAGCTGAGCCAGGTTATGGCTGACATGGACTCTGGATACTGAAAATATTCCACTTTCTCCCACCTTCCTCAACTTCTCTCTCTTACCTTCTGAATTCCTTTTGTCAAAATCACACCTGGGAGGGCTTTTTGTTGTTTTTTTTTTTTTTTATATAATCATGCATCTTTTGGCACAAGTATATTTTGAATATTCTTTGTCTCCCTTGGCTGGTCACAAACCCTTCCATTTTTGAGTCAAGTTCAAATATACCAAGAGGGATTTTTCTACCCAATTCAGCTTAACCTCATGAACTACTGGAGGACTTGACACTCTGTAGAAGCTTCACTCTGGCACTAAAGAATTGAACACAGTTTTTTTTGTTTTTTTGTTTTTTTTCTTTTTTTGTGGTACAGGGCTCTGAATCACCAGGACAAGTACTGCTTCCCCTGAGATGAAAAACAATGTTCTCCCACAAAATTTTTTTATACTGATAAAAAGATGCGAGCCAGCAGAAGCCACTGGATTGAGGTGTATCTGCCTCAGCTCCACTTTCCTGCTCTTGGACAGGTAGGAACCAGCCTCACTACACCCATATGTAACACCGATGGTACTTTTAATAGCATGGGGGAATCAGGGATAAGCCATCCACAATAGAATGCTGAACCTTAAAGGATCAAGAAGTAGAATTTCTTGTTTCTATAGAAAATATAGAGAATAACACCTTCTACTTATCCATATATTATTTTTAACACATTCAAATCACTTTAAAAGCTCTTCTACTTAAGTGTCAAATCCTTTGTTGATGGAGACTAAGACAGTTGGAGACCAAGAAGCAAGCAGGTCATGAGCTCAACCAGGTTTCCTTGTGTTTCTTGTCATAGTTCGATCACTGTTAAAGTGGGATTCATACCATCTGCCTCATTAGAATCGCTGTGAGGGTTACCTGAGGACACATAAGCAGTGCTTAGCAAGTATGTAAAGTGTCAATCAAGAATGGCTATTGTTACCTGTAGTCCTAGGGTTACTAAGAAGTCTGAAGGTGATAAATGAACCCAAGGTTTCTCCATTCAGCCAGTCTCCAAGCAGGCCTGTGTCCCTGTATCCTCACTTACAGTCCCCTTCCTGCCCCAATTAGTCTTCTCCACAAGACTAGTCCCTTCCTAGTATCTCTGGCTAAAGAAGATAAATACAGATAAATGGAGGGAAAAGAAAAAGACACCACTAGGCCCTGCAGTGTTTAACAAAATATTTAGATTTAATCCAAAAATCAAAAACTTAAATGAAATAAAAACTCTAGGGATTCTGTAAAAAAAAATAATAATAAAAAAAAAAATCAGAAGGAGAAGCTATTTCAAAGGACACTAAATGACTTGTCAGAGTTTGAAAGAGATCAAGGATTCCCACGTTAGCCTGAGTCACATCTGTACCTCTGGCCAAAGATTGTGTCCAGTAATGAATATCACCCTCAGGGGAAAAGAGACCTCCAGTCAGCCTTAGGACACCTCTCCCAAGTTGATATCTACCTCATTCCTTCTGAACTCTCTCCTCCATCAAGCCAGAGCTGTGGGTTGAGTAGCACCATTTCTTTGAATCCAGCTTGAAAATTCAAATCACCAGAGAATTGCCCCTCTATGGCCAAAAGAATCACAGTAAGTTGCTTGCCTCTGGACCACAAGGCTAAGTACATGTGTTCTTCAAAAACTGGTAAGGCTTTAACAAAGGTCTCCAGGAGCCAAAATATCTCCCCCTTCCTCCCTCCCTTCCCCCNCAATCCCTCTCTGGCCTTCACTATCCTCTCTCTCTCTCTCTCTCTCTCTCACACACACACACACACACACACACACACACACACTTCACTTTACCTTTAGGGATTCTTGGTCTTCTAAGATTCCTCTCTAAGACACAGATAGTGTAGATATTTATCACATACACATACACACTCTTTTTTTTTTCTATTGGTACATTAATATACATCATAGTAGGATTCCTTGTTACATATTCATATACACACACACACAATAGAGCAATATAATTTACTCACATGTACTTTTTAAAAGGAAGCCTTTTTATTATTTTTTTTTTTCTGATTCAACTAAATCCATTGCAAGTTCTCTTTTAAAGCACTTAGGTACATATGCTTCACTCTATCGATGTGTACATGTTTTCACAAACTGCTGATATGTTCTCAAAGTGTTTGTATCTTGATGTGTTCTGTTCCTCCACCTTGAATGGAAAGACCTACAATTTGAAGGAAGTCTGTTTCTACACCCTATCCAACACCTGTGAATAGTAGCATTCTGTACATGGTCACAGGGTGATCAACATAACCTCATCGACTCTAACTTAAGCTTTGTAGGCAGACTCCATAGAAATATGAAGAAATAAAGATAAGCACCACCCCCCATGCATACATACACATACACACACACACACACACACACACACACACGAACAGAGAGAGAACAATAGAGTGAGAGAGAAAGATGAGGGATGGCCAGAACTACAAAATCTTGATTTTTATGTCACGATACCTCCCGTAGCATACATTATTGACCTGTAGTCTTCATCTCTGGACAGTGCTTTCTAAATGGTTGTATAAGTGGTTAACGAACAGATGTTTGGACTGGTCATAGAAGGAAAAATTCTACTCAGCTCCAAGTTCAAGTTCTGTCTCTTCTTCCATGGATAAGACAGTCAGAAGTCACTACCTTATCTCTCTGGCAACAGTCTGGATGAAGGAAGGAAACAGGGGATGCTAGAGCCAAACACAGACTGCCATTTTATATTTATTTTCAAATTATTCATTGTTACTCTGAGATATAATAAATAAAGCTGTTGCCTTAAACTTTTATTGGCAGTGATTTAGCAAACAAACTTTTTTTTTCCTGATGAGAGTTTTAGTTTAGGATTATTTCAGGATTTTTCTAACGATTCAATTTGTTCCCTCTCTGTGAAATATCATCACCATGGTAAGTATACATTTATCCTTTGAAAAAACTACTGTGAGATGGTTTGTTTTGATTATGAGAAAACTATGAATTAGGTAGGTGAGGTTATCTGCCCAAGATCACACAATGTCAGCAGGATTTGGCTTGAGATTCAAAACAATCCAACTTGATTCCAAACCCTTCTCCCTCCATGTATGCTAGGTACATTTTGGGATTCAATTAATGATGTTGGCCCTATTCTGTTCAAACAAAAGGCAAACTCAGAGATGTCCTGGGCTTAAGGGAAATACATCCCAGATCAATTACTTCACCATAGAGCATTTTCATTTTATTTGCAGTTTCTGGCAATATATCTGATTGTACTATAGTATATTCAGCTATTCTCTTCTTCATTGGATAATCTCAACAGCTAAGAAAGTCTCTTGCATGTAGTTTACATTCTAGCCTTGCACCCTCCCCTTAGATTTTAGTTTAGTGTCTACAGGGTGCTCAGTGGAAGCAAGAAAAAAAATTCTCATCCTTTTTATTAAAAAAAAAAAATTGAAATCACGGAGACCCAGGGATCTCTAGCTAAGAGGCCCCCTAGTCTGAAGCACTGTAAAAAGATCATAGCTGACATCACAGTTGGTGAAAATAACAGCCTGCAAGCTGTGCCAAAAGCCCTTTTTCCTCATCTAATCCCCCATCATTCTTCTGATACAAGACAGCAAATGCATTAAATCCTTTAAACATTCATTGCAGGTTGGTATAAAGGTAGTGCATTTTAAGAGGTGAAAGAATGTCAGTATACACACACACTCACATATGTTCACATCCATCCATACACAATACAGCCCACAGTTTTAAAAGAAATAGGCTCAGTAGAGACTATTAAATAATCATTTAATCTATCTGATTCCATGTGTGACACTGAAGAAGCTAGCTATGTCCAGATTAGATTTGAAAAGTAATTGTCCCCTCCTTGCCTTTTCTGGGAGGAAAAAAAAAAAATCAGTCTCCAAGACAAGCCCTGTATATAGAGTATTTGTTTATTGCTTCTACTTTGTTTCTTTCCTGGAACATTAAGTGGTCTTGGATATCAGAGAGTAAACAGGCATCTGACAGTCACCCTACCAGCTGGCAGATTCAAGTGTCACAGCTAAAGCCCACACCTGCTCTGTTTCCTACAGAATCCTCGATCTAATTAGAATTAGTTATTGGTCTGTACCGGTTCTAATTTTACTTTTTATTTTAAATTTTGCTTTGGCATGCAATATATTTTTATGTTTTTTGAAGGGAAGAACATGCTCATCCTCAGAAATCATCAAGGTTATATTCAAAGCCATGCACCCAGTAGGTTCTCAACTGACATTTTATGACCTGTCATCCCACTGTGCTGCTGTCATCTTTTCCTGCTCTCTGACAGCATTCCATCTTAGGCTGAAAGAACCCATCACTTCACGAGGTGGACTCACACTAACCACAGATGTGTATTTCTGCTTTGATAAAATGTAGAAATATTTATATTATGGATAGCTCTCTCTATTTGTTTTTCTTGAACCACTCAGCTATACAGTATGCTGAATGACATATAAATATAGAAATTATGGAAATAGAGAAAGCATTTTATCCAATGCAGATCCCGAGTAGCTAAAATGCGTCGCTAAAATTTCCCTCCAGGGTGTCATTTAAAATCTAACCTTGCCCCAAATAACAACTGACCACCAATTGTTTTGATGCCCAAGAAGGAAGAGTTCTGCACAGGTGACACAGGTACAGAGCATTTGCTATATGGGCTTGAAGCACTCTTATCTGGGAGGGCAGAAAAAACAAAAACAAAAACAAAAAAAACACTCGTGCACAGACACACATGCATGTGTGCACAGATGGAAGCACACCACCCGTACTCCAGCATCTGGCAGAAGTGAACACACAGGAAGACTCCAATACCTGCTCCCTGAGCTCCCTCCCTTTTCCCTTGCCCCCACAAGTCCAATATAAACCAGCAAACTGTATTGGTGCAGGTGTTTGTAAACAAGTAAATTTGGAGATGCTTCTATTCTAATTATAAAGTACCAGAGCTAAAATTAGACTCCTGGTCTGTTGATTAAAAAAAAAAAAAAAAAAAAAAACACCTCTCCAAAAGACTTTATTTAAATGAAAGAAGTCAGGATTTGGCAAGGAACAATGAACTCTGGTGACAGAGCGGGGGAATTGCTGTTTGTTAGTTTCTCCACTGTCACATGAGGTATGCTTCCTAGTTCCTGGTGAAGAAAGCCACGATTTGTGCTCATTGTCATGATCTGGTACCTGTCTTCCCTGGAACAGGATGATGCCCCCATTCTTGCATGGCCTGGTATCTCCCAATCTAGTCTCAAAAACATGTTAAAATGTACTCTTACAAGTTGTTATTTCTCTTGTCACTCCCAGCTCAAACTTAATGGCAAATATTAAGCACGTCTTGGCGCGCCTTTGCACGCACACATACACACGATTCCATACTAACCCACATAAGGATGCCCAAGCCCTGAAATCCATCAGGAAACTCAACAAAGAAGACAAACTTTATACATTTATAGCACCATCACACCCCATTCCAATCCTACACCCGGCAAAGTGAGCTGCCCTTACCGATCGCAGCTAAATTGGGCTCAAAGGCTCTTTCCATAAATGGAAAGAAGGAAGCTGGGTTCAGTTACAAAGAGGAAGCTTTTCTCTCCCATTTACACAAGCAATATAAAATCACCAGAGTCAACCTGAAAAGTTTGTGTCATTTTCAAAGTCCATCAATAATAAATGAACGTTGCAAACTTATCTCTAATGAACCAAAATTCTCAGTCATGCTCCTTAAAATGAAACACAATACTGTTGATGCTGTTTAAGCTGACAATAGCCCCAAAAGAATATTGTGAAATAGCATTCCTGAGTACTTTTATTAAAGAACCATTATCTTCACCTAGAGTTTTAAATTTGGCTGTTTTTGTCCTTATTACTCTTGTATTGAGCCAGCATTTCAGGGAAGGAGGCAAAAAGAATAATGTTGTTGGGTTGTGTTCTTTTGCTTTTGCTTTGTACCTGAATCTTGGATTTTAAAAAGATAAATTGACAACAATTTAAGTCATATTTCTAAAGGCAAAGTGCTAATGCTCTTTATACAGATTGTGCCCAAACAGGAACAAGACAAAAAGCAAGAATGCAAAAACAGAGCTAATGGCCAAGTATCTGGGATTACAGAAAACAGAGATGCTGTCTCTTCTGAACGTTCACCCATGAAGGGAACAGCTTAGATAGGTGAAGCAACGTCATCTCTTCATTTATAGCACTATCTAGAGCTCAGAATATTTTTTTAAAAAGGAAAACTGCCAAGATTTTCATGTTACCTCAAGTTCTAGAAAAGATACCAAGTTCTAGAAAAGATACCAAGAGCAATAAAATAGCCAATGGCAAGAGAAAAGAAAAATTTAAAAAAAAAATGGATCCTTTGACTCCTGTACCCAGGATAGTCTGTCTTTAAGTAACCAAAAACCAAGACTTTGTCAATTATTTAATAAAGAAGTAATCACCTCTCAAGGTTGCTCAAATAGACAACTGACCCTGAGGCACAGAAGTCCAAGGCCCTCCTTTTCCTTCCATAAGATGGGAACACACTCCTGGGAAATCGCTGTCACTGACCATCTTACATGGAAATCCTGCCCCAATTGGCTTCTCTGAAAATCCACTTGAACATGAGCCTCACTAATACCTTGGCAATCTTGCCTACCTTGCTCCCTCAATCACAGTGCCCCTCCTACCATCTGTATATGCTCTATTCATTCACCACAGGACTGTACTAAAAAGATCCACAGAAAGACACAATTCCATTCCATCCCAAGGTCATTCTGTATTAAACGCAATTCATGTGGCTCCTTCCTGGAAATTTGTGACTCATCTCTCACTGGTTCCTACTGAACCTATACTAAGTAGTCTAAACCTAACCCAAACACCCCAAATCCTTATGCTGACCTCCAACTCCTGTTCAAATGAAACATAAAGTGCAAAAAAACACACCAAAAAAAAAAAATCCTGCAGATAACTTATAGAGAGGCACACAATCATTGACTATAAGTGACACATAAAGTCCCAGGCCATGTTCATATTTTCTGACTGGCACTTTTAAAAAAGAGAAAATGCTCCACAGGAAAATGGACTTCCTACCGAAAGCCTCAGCAAAAACAGCTACCGGAATAATTCACTGGCACTGGGTTATTAAAATCTCTGACAGGTATTACTTAAGATGTTAGAAAATTATTCAGGCACATGTGTACACATATATCTACCCTCTGTGCTTGTACGCTCACACACACACACTCACATTTTTAGTAAGTACTCATTAAGCTATCTGAGATATTAAAACTAATCACGGCAGTTTTCCTTTAATGTTATCCTCAGCATAAAGAGAAATGAGCCCATTGTCATTTATTTCAAAATCATTCTTTATAAAAAATAGCTAATCTCCAGAAGCACACCTGGTTTATTGAAGTGAATACAAAGATGCAGCATATAGCCTTAATGTGCTCAGCTGGGGAAATATATTTTTTTAAATGAGCATTTGTTAGGGCTTTATTTGCAAATGCAAAACTATCCAAGGCACTCTTTGTGCATGTAGAGATTTTTCATTTCAAAAACCACATTAATACAGGAGGATTCACATCAAGCCCTAAAAGCTGCAAAGAAAATTAACCCTTGCAGAATTGAAAAAAAAAAAAAAAACCCATAAGCCAGGTCAGAGGAAGTTCAAAATCCAGGAAGCCATTGTCACAACACTGAAGTGGGTCCAGCAGGAATTTCTAATATAACACTGTTTCCACAAAACATCCTGAGTCATATTGAACGTGCAAGTATCTACAAAGTTGAGTGAGTGGTATTAAAAGTGGCAAAAAAAAAGTGGGGGGGAGGCCACAGGGTGGGGCTGCTAGGTTAGATATTAGAAAGAAAAAAAAATTACTCATTAACTCCATTTGGGAATTTCTGAAGTTTAAATAACAAGTCTAGAGCTTTCCCTGATCTGAGAGAAGGCACAAGGTTGCCCCAGTTGCCAAGGATGGGATATTGGAAGGTTTTCACAACAAGGCCATGTGGGAAAGAGTGTGTGGCTCTTGGCCATGTTAGCCGGGTGTCTCTTAGATACCATGGCAGGTGTCATTTTTTCCATTTGATCAGGGAATGTAATACATCTTCAAAACAATTTCTGCCCAACTGGTCAGAGATGTTAAAGTCCAACCCTAATAAATCCCTTTGCCACTTTCCCTCTGAGGTACACTGCCCTATGCTGTTGTGTTTCTTTAGAAATATGTCATTTTCATACTAAAGTCTTTGACCTTATTTTCTTGTGTAGTTTTTTTTTCCTTCTGTTTAATAGTAAAAAATTTAAAATAGTGTATATTGAGATGCCTTTCCATTAGAGACAGGAAGAAAAATCAAATAATTCTGCTAAATGACAAAACAAACAGCAAGAAGAAGGTTGGCATTTCAGTGCCATATCTCCAATAAAAGGAATTACATCAGAACCACTGAGACCCTATGCTGTACATTCCTTTGCAAAAAAAAAAAAAAAAACATAAAATTAGTGCTTTTTCTATTTATACCCCAAATGGATACTAGCATAACAGGAGACACATTTTTAAAATTTTTAACTTTGTATCCCTGGAAACATCAAGTGTCTTATCTGACACAAAAGGGATGATCAATAAACAGGTGTTGAATCAGCCTGCTGGCATGATCAGGAGAGCCATTGTTAGTCAAGCACATCCAAATTAGGTTACTCACTTCCCTGACTTAAATCCTTCAAAGGCTTTTCATTACTAACCTTAGGGAAAAATCCAAATATCTGAGTTAATTTAGCTCCTACCTAACTTTCTAGCTTTACCTCTCACCAACCATTGTGCAAATATTTTGAGAATATAGTAATAAAAAAAATAAAGTTGACCTAGAGTAAATTCGTAAGAGTAATGCATCATGGGATAAGAATAGAGATATGCTCAATGTTCACAGCAGCTCAATTCACAATAGCTAAACTGTGGAAGCAACCTAGATGCCCTTCAATAGATGAATGGGTAAAGAAACTGTGGTATATATACACAATGGAATATTACTCAGCATTAAAAGAATAAAATTACGGCATTTGCAGGTAAATGGATGGAGTTGGAGAATATCATGCTAAGCAAAGTAAGCCAATTCCAAAAAAAACAAAGGCCGAATGTTCTCTCTGATAAATGGATGCTGATCCATAATAGGGAGGGGGGAGGCATGGGAAAAATGGAGGAACTTTGATTGGGCAAAGGGAAAGGAGGAGAGGGAAAGTGCATGGGGGCAGGAAAGATGGTGGAATGAGATGGACAGTACCCTAGGTACACGTATGACTGCACATATGGTGTGACGCTACATTGTGTACAACCACAGAAATGTAAAGTTGTGCTGCAGTTAAAAAAAAAAAAAGAATAGAGATATGCAACCCCAGAAAGAGACAAAGTTATTCCATGGTTGGTAAAACTTGTTGGAACCTAGGTGAACATATTAATATATGTAAAAAAAAGGATGTGTCCATGAAGAGGGAAGGCAGCGTGGTCCACCATGATATTTACCATGGCAGAAGGAATATTAGCCAATATACTTATTAATCTGGACTCCATGGTAAGCCTGTGCCAACAGTGAAATGGTTGCATCAAATTATTTATATTTGACTCTCTGTATTGCTTCTCTAGTTTACTTTTTATCAAACATCCTTATAGTTATAATGTGTTTTACTAAAGAAATCTCCATTTTTCTTTTTAGCTATGAACCCGTTTGTCTTATTGATTATTAGATATCTTCACTTGGATGTCTTGTAGGAATTTCAAATTCAGCATG
The DNA here is from genome assembly GCF_001458135.2 of Marmota marmota marmota. Lineage (NCBI taxonomy): Eukaryota > Metazoa > Chordata > Mammalia > Rodentia > Sciuridae > Marmota > Marmota marmota. Next base: position 30,506,624 of record NW_026000016.1, on the reverse strand, counting down.
TCCCAAAATGAACTAGTCCCCAACCAATTCTTTTTCCAGTGTTCTGCATCTCATGAAATGGCACCACCATTCATCGACACCAACCAGTAACCTAGGACTCTCACATTCAATCAATTCATCTCTTATAATCAAGCAGCCGATAATATCAATCCTACCAAACTAGATATGTTCCTATTGGTTTCTCTCTACCTTCATTGTCATCACTCAAGTCCAAGTGACAAATATCTCTCAGCAAACCCTGCTCCTAATTTTAATGGAATATTCTGGAAATAATAACTAGATGTATTAAATTATCTTCCCTTGCACCTATCCATTTGTAGAACTCAGCCATGAGGATGACTGTCCCAGTGTAAGAATTAGTCACAAAGGGCCAAGAAGAAGGAAAACCCTGTTCAGCTTTGAGTCTCAAAACTGATTAGCTTGACGTTTATGGCTAAACAGAATTCTTAAAACCCTGACTTTAGAAAGAGAGAGAAAAGGAATTCTACATCCCATAGTTAAGTTCTTCGGTTTTTATGTCAGATTATAGTGTTTGAGTACAGATTCTGGAAAAGACCTAGACTACATTTCCAGGGTGACAGAAGAAGAAGATGGGCAGAGGTAGCAGCAACAGGCCATGAGATATGGACTGACTTCTCCAGGTTAAGTAGCCTGAATAGGGAGTTTTTCTTTATTCCCTGTTCAGAAACATCTTGGAGGGTGTACCCTACTCCCAGCGTGGAGCCCAGCAGAGTAAACTTGGGGGAAACATGAGTAATCGGTAATCGAAGAGAAGCTAACCCAAGGTTAGCTTCCCAGTTACTCCTTCACGTGTACTACAGAAAAATCCAGAGGATTACTGTGGCCGGACACAGGCCGTTAATGGTACTTGATTGAGGAACCTACCAGGGGCTTAGCTAGAAGGTGGAAAGTATCATTATATTCCAGATGGAATAGAGTCACTGCAATAATGGCTCAAAGTCACAAAGAGTTCAGGTGCAAATGAGGAAGCAGGGCCTACCAAAGTTGCATTAGAAGAGACACTGGTTCCTCAGGCACGAATTCATAGTAAATGGAGACAAGGCAGTAGTGTCCAAGCTGATGATGAGGCTACCATTCCTGCAGAGGGCAGTAGTGAGGACCCAGCGAGCCACCAGAACACCCACTTATCACACCAGGTCCTTTCACCCACACCTCAGGCACAAGTACTCCCAGCCAATGGGATGTGCAATTCGGTCACAGAAGCTACCCAAGAAAGGCCATTTTACATGAAAGGCTACTGAATGTAACAGGAAGAGTTTAGGATTAATGCATTTCCTATCTATCCCTGAAATAGGAACTTACAAGAAAAATCAGAGCAGTCATAGAAAATGAAGCTTCCATTTTCTTTACACATCTGAATATGGTGTGAGTAAACCTTGAACTCCACCACCCCTTATCTACTCTCAATTTGGAGCCAGAATGTTTTTGTTAACAATGCACATGAAATTATACTTTGCAGATCATGCAAACTATTTCCCAGGTTTTCCTTTGGTCATTGACTAGTGACCAAAATCCTTAATGTAGCCAATAAGCCCTTTCTAATCAGGACCTCTACTCATCTATCTCCTCTGTCACATAGTATTTAGTACTCTATCCTATGCAGTTCTAGAACTTGTCTTCCCTCAGCCCAGAATGTTACCTCCAAAATTCCTCCCTCACTTCAAATTCCATTCGTTATTTAAGTCAGAATTTAGCTATTTTTTCCTTAGGCAATCCTTGCCTGACCAGGATTTTTATCCCCGGGAAATTTTAAAGTTACACAGACTAATTTCCTTATTGCAGGAATTCTGAGCCTCTACTATACTACTTTGAATTTCCAATAAGAATAGAGTGGCACAGTTTCCTAAGCTGATTTTTCTGGTGTGTCAGTTTTCAGTTACTATAACAAAATACCTAAGACAATCAATTTATAAGGAGAAAATATTTATTTTGGCTCACAGTTTCAAAGGTTTCAGTCCATGGTTTACTGGCCCCATTGCTTGTTTTTATTTGTGATAGTGGGGACTGAATACAGAGCCTTGATCATAATAGGCAATCAATCTACCACTTAGTTATATCCTCATATTTTTAAAGTTCATTTTAAGATAGTTGCTTATCCTGGCTTCAAACTCAGTCCTCCTGCCTCAGCCTCCTGAGTAGCTGGGATTATAGGCATACATTACTGTGCCTGGCAGCTTCATTTTGTGGGGGCCTGTATCAAAGCAGGAAACAAAAAGAGAGAAGGGGAAGAACTGAATTCCCACTATCCCCTTCAAATTCAAGCCCCAAAGACCTAACTTCCTTCCACTAGGCCCTACCTCCTAAGGTTCCACTAACTCCCAAGATTGACACTGGCAGTCAGCCAATCTTTTTTATTTTATTTTATTTTATTTTATTTTTTTGAGAGAGAGAGGAGGGGGTGATTTTTAAATATTTATTTTTTAGTTTTCGGTGGACACAACATCTTTATTTTTTATGTGGTGCTGAGGATCGAACCCAGCACCCTGTGCGTGACAGGCGAGCGCGCTACCGCTTGAGCCACATCCCCAGCCCCCAATCTTTTAATACACAGCCCTTTAGGGAACAGTTATCCAAAGTATTGCACAGCTTTTCTCCATTTTAGAGATTAGAATCTTCAAGAAATCATTTGGTCAAGCCTGACATGAAAATCACAGAACCAAGAATCATGTATCTTTGAAGAACTAAAACCACCTATAAATAGTAAGACTTCTTGGAGAAGAGAGGGAAAAAATATCATTTCTATGGTGAACATAAACTGCTGAATTGCTTTGGAGAAGGTGATGAGGCAGAGGAGAGAAAAACAAAGAATAACTCTTCTGTCCTTCAGTCAAGAAGTCCCGAGGTGCAAGAAGCTCACCCTGTATTATGTATTTGTGGTCTTCTTGCTATTCTCCACCCAAGTCCTAGGTCTATGGCTGCAGCCTAATCTCCAAGAACCCTCTTCTTGTTCAACAGACTGTACTAGAATTGGCTCCAGTCCAGGAAGACAAGCCAGTGCCACCCATGAGAAATCAAGAGTAGTTTTCCTGGCAACCAGAAGAAAGGTGCTATAAGAAAAACAGATGAGCCAGAATGGAGCAGAAATGGAGTGAAAGCTGGTCTTCTCGGCTCCCATTTGGGAAGACTGGATGGAAGAGGATGTAGCTCTGGGATAGGAGTGGCATCTTTCAGGATAAGTAAGTAAATCTATAAAGAAGAGCAAAAACATGAGAACACTTCATAACAGAAGACCAATAGTGTTATCCACATGGGGCAAACATCACTGTAAGTCTGATGTGTCGGAACTTCATTCAAGGGAATTTAATGACTGAGATGTCAAAGAACCTTATTAGAAGGCAATCTTACCTATGTGATCCTCTGACCTGGACCTCAAGGATCGTCCAGTGATGTGCCAAGATATCTGAGCCAGAGGGGTGAAAAAGAACTTCTGGCAACACAGCTTAATAAATGGATTCTTTGGCCCAGGGAAGTTGCTGAAGTAGTAAAACGAGATGCAGTCCAACAAAAATTAGGTTACACATGAGAAAGATCTTGATAAAATATAGCCCTTCCCTGGAAAAACGACATCATCTTCTAGTAGATGGGACAGACCACATAACCTGTGCAGCTTCATCATCTGAGATCTTGGGTTATTTGGGGACAACTCAAGTTTGAACAGCCAGGGAGCCAGACAGACTGCATGTGAATGATCCCTTACCTGGAGGCTGCTGGCAGGGATGCCAAGCATCTCCTCCTGTTCAAAAGAAGCTCCACAGAGGGGCAGACAACTGGATGTCAATCTAGGAAATGCCAACCTCCCATAACCAACACTCTCAGACTGTCCCCATGGTTGGAAGAACAAGATCTGGAGGGGGGGAGGCAGTGGTCCATCCACTATCCAAACTGAGACATGGACTATTTTCATTATATCTCTTTCTTGGTTCTATCAGTCCCTGACTTTTACTTGATGGGTTTATTTATCAATGATCATAGTGACAGACTTCCACCAAAATAAATCACTAAACTAACAATCAGGAAGTCTGAGGAGGACAATCATGGCCTAACTCCATGTGTCCTTTGGTTCTGAATATTTACAGCCATTATCAGAAGACCTTTGGAGAGCTCAAAATGATTTTAAAAAAATAAAGTTGTGTCCTTGTGCCCCTTGAGGTGACTGTTCTGACCAAGAAACAGTACTTTGGCCATTCAGGTTAGCCAGGTGTGAGGGGAAAATGTCAGTAAACAGAACAGAATCCAAGGTGGAAAGAAGAATTTTTTAAGGTATGTGTATGTGAGCTGACCAAGGGAAAAATGAAATCATGGAAGAAAGGTTTTATGAAAGAGGTTTTTTTTTCCAATCTTATTTCAGGATCTGAGACTTAGGCAGTGGCCAGGAAGGTGAAGTCAGCAGTTCCATGTCCTCAGGTGGTTCTGAGACAAGAGAAAGGAGTGGATAATGTAGGCTGGGGAAGGAGTAAGACTGGGTCATTTGATAATTCTTGGCTTGAACGTTCAAGGGTTTCCCTTCGGGTATTTTCCTGAAGAAAGCTCCAGGCAACCTTAGGCTGATTTCTTCACTTGTCACATCTAAAAGGTGAATCAGTTAATGCTTACAATGGCTGACTCTGTACTACTGTTCTGATTCACACGCACCTTCTAATTATAAGAAACAGGCTTCTTGGGCTTCTCCAGGCAAAAACTGAGAGGACGCCAACATTATTTTTGCTGTTTCTGCAACATCCAAATAATTTTCCATCTGTTAGAGCCTCAAACTAAAAGGGCAATGATCATGAGTCAATGCATGCCCAGTGGCACGGGCCATCCTTTACTTATGTTCCTGAAACAATCACTGTACTATATTCGGTACCAAGTAGTGAGAGAGAAATGAGCCATATGGAACAAGAGCTGGCCTGAGAGACAAACTACCTGGCTTATGTCTTGACCATGCTTTTACACAGCTGAGTGGCCTTATGCAAAAAACAACTTAACCCATCAAGAGCCCTATTTCCCACTTATAAAAAGGCACCAAAATAACAACGGCAAGACCAAGAAAAAGTCTTCGAAAAAAATTATTTGCTAAGAAGTAATTCAATGTATAGAATGGATATATATCTTGGATTTTGAGACTGAATTTTAAAACTATGAAGGAAGTATTTATGCAACTTTGCAAGAAATGTTACAGAACAAAGAGAGATAATTCCACACAGATCAGCTTTCAGGTTTGGTTCAGAAAATGATCTCCACGTATCCAAAGATACACTAGGCCATCTTGCAAGAGATGCTGGGGAGATCCGCAGAGTTGGCAGGCATCAATGTCAAAGGACTATCTATAAATCCTTCCAAACAAACTCTTTGTTACATCTTGAGCAATAACCACATATTATATTCATGTTAGGAAGATACATTGTCTGGCTTCCTCTCTTTCCAAAATAATAAAAAAGAGAAATATGTATTCAAAACCAGGTAGGTTAGTTGTGTTTTATATGAAATAACCAAGAGTCCTTTGAACAAGCCATAAGCTCCCCTTGTCTTGACTGACATTTCTAGACTTAGTAAGAGTACAGTCTCTACCCTCTTACTAGGGTGAAGGATAATGAGGATTTTCATCTGATTATAATTTCATTTGATGATAATTAACAATAAAGGACATTGTTTAAGTGGTTTCTCAGAGGTAATCTGGGGCATTTGGCTAAGGAATCTTGTGTCTTCCAGCCAGAGTTCATCAACAAGACCCTTAGTCACTAAGAGAGCTTCTGTGTATGAGATGCCCACAGAGATCAAGAGGTACCTTTCTCTCATCTTCCTCCATTCATTCCTTCTTCTTCATATCAAAATTGCACACCTTAACGTGGTCTCCAAAAACAAACTCAAAATTCTGTAGAAAATTATATGACGATTGTTCTAGTCGTGAGACACTTATAGATTATTCAAGAATAAATATTAATTTCACATGTTTATAAGTGTTTCCAATGTTCTTTTTTCCCCCAATTTGAGTGGTATGACAAATAAATTACTGATCTTATCCCAAAAATATGGTGACTGTGTGCCTGTTTAAAAAAAAAAAAAAAAAAGTACAGAATAGACCCTTTGTGTCCTTTCAAGAGCCACCAAAGAGATGATTCTAGTCATGGTTGTTATCACCAGACATTGGGCAACCTGGTAGGGAGGGGTTGGCACATTTTTCCAGGAATCAGGGCATTTGGAAACTCCATGGTGGGTCCCAAGGCACAAAGGCTCTTGTGTATGGTACTACTTTACAAGAAAGGCTCAGCCAGTTCCTCAGCAGCTGTGAAGTTGTCAGCCGTGGCATTCTTTACAAAGCTGGGTGGCTGCTCACTGCTGACATGTTCAGTTTTGAGCTCTGGGAAAAAGAAAAAAAAAAAAAGCCCTCCCTGGAATGTTGAGCTAGGCAAAGATAGCAGATGCCCAAAATGCAAAAGCCCATCATATATCAGGTGCTTCAGAACTTTCTAGAAACTATTGGAAAAATGTAAGTATTTTCCTACCAAGTTTGCACTTAGCCATTTCAGATCCTTTTCATCAAAATCTCTCAACTTTCTCCTTCTGAACCTTGACAGCTAGACCAGAGACCATCCAATAGACTATTGATCATATTCTCTTCTAAAGGTCATATTGGGAGGAGCATAAAGGCCAGACAAACCACACATTCTTTAAGGAAGATGCACATTTCATTTACCTTCCTATTTAACCTCACACAGGATTTTACCAAGATGCAGAAACATCTTGGAAATACCCATAGGAAGACTGGTAAAAATATCTGTTATCATTTTCAGAACTTATCTCATTTGGAGGATCTACTCCAAATAAAGAACAAAATATATGTGACAATCTTCTTAGATGCTAGTCTAAGCAAAAAAAAAAATAAATAAATACCTGACAGCACACAAGTACCTTCTAATGGAAAAAAACAAACAGTCTCTCCCTGAGAAGGTTACAATACCAGCTCCTTGGACTAGTTCTTGCCACAACAGTGTCTATTTAGGTAGTAATGACCTGAACAAAGGTAAATGTATGGCTACTGTGGTTATTATAAGAGTGCATGGCAATAAAATATCATGCCTTAGCAAATAAAGAGACATAGGAGGTGAAGAAAGGTCAGGGAAAAAAATTGATGAGAAATCAATGTCAAAAGAGGTCACTTTATGAGCTTCGAAGGGACCTACAATCGTTGATTATAATATCACTGAAACAACACAGGGCCTGGGAGATCTGAAATTACATTTCCAGTCTGAATTTATAGAAGTCACTACTGACTGTGGTTGCAATTGTAGCACATTAGTGGAAGCCTACCATGTAAGTGTGACTGAGATGGGCACCACCAAAGGTGAACCCAGCTCTTCCTGGGTTCAGGTGACTAGGTGTGTAGTCAGAAAGACTTTAGAATGGGATTTTTCTTCAGTTTCAGAAACATTGCCCATAATAGCTAGGGGCCAAAATTCTGTTCCAAAGCCACAAGTCTGATTATGCCAGTCCCTTTCCTATAAATCACCAATATCCCCTTTGCTTAATGCAGAATAAGGCTTAGAATCCTTAATGAATATGCAAGGCCCTTTTTCTGAGACCACCTCAGCCTCCTTTTCAGACCTCATCTGAGTTCATACCAAAATTTCTTTCAGTTTTCCAAATCCAGCATTTGGTTTCCCATATGTCTAGTCTTCACACAATTCATTTCTATCTCTTTCTCCTCTAGTAAAGTATTCTTTATCCTTCTTTTGTCCCATTTCCTCACCATAGCAAATCATGGGCTTTCCAAACCCTATCTCCTTTTCCCCTTATGAGCACACAATCACACTACCCTCCCAACTTCCTTGCTGTCCAATAGCCAATAGGTCTGCATGACTTAACACTGCCTATTGGAATGTTTGTGGAAACAGTAAAAGACAAAACTAAATTTCTTTCCTTGTCTTTTCATACT